>NC_041388.1:257275908-257351402 GCF_002162155.2 Triticum dicoccoides
GGGAGGGAGTGGCGTCGTGGGGAGGGGAAGTGGGTGACGGGGTGGTTAGGGTTTCGGGGGGGTATGGATAAGGGGAGGGGGGTGGCCGGTTGGGCCTGCGCCCGAATGGGCCGGCCAACTAGGCCAGTAGGCCGTGGGAGGGGGTTCCCTCTTTTTTTTTGCTAGTTTCTTTCTTTTTACTTTTCTTTTCTATTTTCATTTCCTTTTTGATTCATTACAGTTTTATAAAACCTAAAAGCAAGTCCCAACTTAGCAATAATAATTATGCTACTGACCTATTAATTTCAGGCAACTAAATAAGATATTCTGATATTTTATAAATAGAAAGGAATTTATATAATTGTTTTACCTACTGCTTTAATTACCTAAGTGCATTTAAACCTTTTACAATAAGTGTGTTTTCTCCACCATAATTTCCTATGAATTAATTGGTTCACTCCGAACATTTTAGTTTTAAAATTTGAAAAGTTTTATTGTTTGCCTGATTTTGAATTTGAATTTGAATCGGTCTCGAACTAACTCGAGATTAGCGACTATAATCGAGGTGACGTGGCATCATTAGCAGAGGATCACTGTAGCTTAATTACCCGGGCGTCACATGTTACTAGACCATGATGAACCTGCGAACTATGAGGAAGCGATGATGAGCCCAGATTCTGCGAAACGGTTTGAGGCCATGAAATCTGAGATATGATCCACGTGTGAGAACAAAGTGTGGACTTTGGTTGACTTGACCAATGATCGGCAAGCCATTGAAAATAAATGGATCTTCAAGAGGAAGACGAACGCTGATAGTAGTGTTACTATCTACAAAGCTAGACTTGTCGAAAAAGGTTTTTGACAAAGTTCAAGGTGTTGACTATGATGAGATTTTCTCACTCGTAGCGATGCTTAAGTGTGTCCGAATCATGTTAGCAAATTTGCACATTTTATGAAATCTGGAAAATGGATGTCAAAACTACATTCCTTAATGGAGTTCTTAAAGAAGAGTTGTATATGATGCAACCAGAAGGTTTTGTCGATCCTAAAGGTGCTAACAAAATGTGCAATCTCCAGCGATCCATCTATGGACTGGTGCAAGCATCTCAGAGTTGGAATATACGCTTTGATGAGTTGATCAAAGCATATAGTTTTATACAGACTTGTGGTGAAGCCTGTATTTACAAGAAAGTGAGTGGGAGCACTACAACATTTCTGATAAATATATGTGAATGACATATTGTTGATCGGAAATAATGTAACATTTTCTGGAAAGCATAAAGGAGTTTTTGAAAGGAGTTTTTCAAAAAAAAGACCTCGGTAAAGCTACTTACATATTGAGCATCAAGATCTATAGAGATAGATCAAGACGCTTGATAAGTTTTTCAATGAGTACATACCTTGACAAGATTTTGGAGTAGTTCAAAATGGAACAGTCAAAGAAAGAATCATTGCCTGTGTTACAAGGTGTGAAATTGAGTAAGACTCAAAGCCCGACCACAGCAGAAGATAGAAAGAGAATGAAAGTCATTCCCTATGCCTCAACCATAGGTTCTATAAAGTATGCCATGCTATGTACCAGATCTATTGTATACCCTACACTGAGTTTGGCAAGGGAGTACAATAGTGATCTAAGGGTAGATCACTACACAACGGCCAAAAATATCCTTAGTGGAATAAGGATATGTTTCTCGGTTATAGAGGTGACAAAAGGTTCGTCGTAAAGAGTTACGTCGATGCAAGCTTTGACACTGATCCAGATGACTCTAAGTCTCAATCTGGATACATATTGAAAGTGGGAGCAATTAGCTAAAGTAGCTCCGTGCAGAGCATTATAGACATAGAAATTTGCAAAATACATACGGATCTGAATTTTGGCAGACCTATTGACTAAACTTCTCTCACAAGCAAAACAAGATCACACCTTAGTACTCTTTGGGTGTTAATCACATAGCGATGTGAACTAGATTATTGACTCTAGTAAACCCTTTTAGTGTTGGTCACATGGCGATGTGAACTATGGGTGTTAATCACATACTAATGTGAACTATTGGTGTTAAATCACATGGCGATGTGAACTAGATTATTGACTCTAGTGCAAGTGGGAGACTGAAGGAAATATGACCTAGAGGCAATAATAAAGTTATTATTTATTTACTTATTTCATGATAAATGTTTATTATTCATGCTAGAATTGTATTAACCAGAAACTTGATACACGTGTGAATACATAGACAAAACAATGTGTCCCTAGTATGCCTCTACTTGACTAGCTTGTTCATCAAAGATGCTTATGTTTCCTAGCCATAGACATGTGTTGTCATTTGATGAATGGGATCACATCATTAGGAGAATGGTGTGGTGGACAAGACCCATTCATTAGCTTAGCATTGTGATTGTTACAGTTTTATTGCTACTGCTTTCTTCATGACTTATACATGTTCCTCGGACTATGACATTGTGCAACTCCCGTATATCCGGAGGAACACTTTGTGTGCAATCAAATGTCACAACACAAATGGGTGATTATAAAGATGCTCTACAAGTGTTTGCGAAGGTGTTTGTTGGGTTGGCATGAATCAAGATTAGGATTTGTCACTCCGTGTATCAGAGAGGTATCTCTGGGCCCTCTCGGTAATGCACATCACTATAAGCCTTGCAAGCAATGTGACTAATGAGTTAGTTGTGGGATGATGCATTACAGAACGAGTAAAGAGACTTGCCGGTAACGAGATTGGACTAGGTATTGACATACCGACGATCAAATCTCGGGCAAGTAACATACCGATGAAAAAGGGAACAACGTATGTTGTTATGCGGTTTAACCGTTAAAGATCTTCGTAGAATATGTAGGAACCAATATGAGCATCCAGGTTCCGCTATTGGTTATTGACCGAAGATGAGTCTCGGTCATGTCTACATAGTTCTCAAACCCGTAGGGTCCGCACGCTTAAAGTTCGGTGACGATCGGCATTATGAGTTTTTGTGTTTTGATGTACCTAAGGTAGTTCGGAGTCCCGAATATGATCATGCACATGATGAGGAGTCTCGAAATGGTCGAGTCGTAAAGATTGATATATTGGATGACTATGTTCGGACACCGGAAAGGTTCCGGAAGGTTTCAGACATATACCGGAGTACCAAGGGGTTACCTGAACCTCAAGATGGGAATGGGCCGACCCGGCCCTGGCCCCGGCCCCGTGGCCCCAAGGTCAATATGTGAGGCCACGGGCCGGCCCATTTCATCAGAATTTTGTGGCCCCATTGACCCATTGGGTACATGAGGCCGACCCAGAATTTAGCAAATGTTTACATAGCCCAGAGGATTATAGGTTTTTGAACCAAATGTTTGCACAGTCCAACAATTGTGGCCTCGCCAAATTACTAATAAGTCCCCAAAAGATTAGATATGTCAGCAAACGTGTACACAATACAGTAAAATGAAAGGTCTAACCTTTTCACATTTAGTAAAATGGCGAGATCATGAGATTACATGTTTCAAGAGCATCAAGCAAAATACCTCAATCCAACAGATTCGAACAAGATCAAAAGATTACAAGTTTCAAATAACGTCAAGCTAATGACCTCAATCCAACAGACTCAGACAAGATCAAAATATTACAAGTTCAATATGCTAAACTTTTGACATCCAGTAGGTTATAGAGAAAGCTGACATATCTTTGCTTCACCATCTGCTTCAGGTTTAACATCAATTACTCCAACAAGCATCAGTCCTCGATATCTGTATTTACAAAGAAATGTTACAAGAGTGATTCTGTGCACATCAACTAAATAATATATTTATCCCTCAAAAAACTAAATAATATATTTATGAACAGAGGAATATTCTTTGTAGCAAAGGCGTGTTCCAGAAAACTAATTCATGATCAGGTTTGCAAGAAAATACACTTCTAAATATCCATTATACACTACTCGTCATCCACTCCGCAACATATTCTAATCAAGTTACTTTAGTTAGCAATGCATATTTTTAATATAGTTTGGCGATGAAAAAAATGAATCTGAACCACACATTCATATCTGAGAGAAAAAAGAAATATATATTAGAGATCAAGTATAACTTGGGGAAACCAAAAACAAAAAGCACTAGTTCTGTGTGTAAAGCACTCTATATATTCATCTACATGTTTGGGCTGCATCTTGCAAATAGTTCCCTGGAACAAACTGTAGATATGAAATCCCTCATTAAAAAACAGACTTCATACTTTAAGTGTACTTTCATATACATGGCACTATATGCATCAGAAAGTTTCTCATACCTTGTAAGTCCATTATAATGTCATGAACTGAAGCCAAGCTATGTTGAGTATTAGCTGCAGAAAAAGAAGAAGAAACTTGTAAACTTGAAGCATTAACAAGAAACAAAGAAAAAACGTGTGTCATATGGTTTTACCGTTGGCCCTTATCCAATCTTGTAAGCAAACAAGAGCTTCAAGTGTCGTTGCGGTCATTCGACTTCGAAAATATGATAGGACTCTCTTCCCTGTGCTGAAGGCGGACTCGGATGCCACCGCAGAGGCAGGAGCCGCCAAGATATCTGCTGCCATGCGACTCAGCGTTGGGTATTCACCTGAGTTCGTCTGCCATCATGCAAGGATATTGAATAGATCACTTCGACGGATGGGTACCTTTGACAAGTACGAATCAAGTTTGGTGGAATCCAAATTTGTTGATCGAGCAGTGAGGGTGACATGTTGGTCCCAATCAGCCATAGGATCTTCACCACTTACAACCATGTCATCATCACCTCCTTGTGACATGGGATCTGATCCATTGTCATTCAATTGGAGGTATTCATTGAACAACCCTTGGAACACATTTTTTATTTTAGCAATCATTGTTGTAGCTTCGTTCCCAAACTCTAGGCCAAATCGGAACTCAATATATTTTAACTTGAATTGTGGGTCCAAAATCACTGGAATACAAAGGCTCAACCATGTCATCTTCCAATATCTTCTGAATTTTCTCTTCATATATTTGACAGTTGTGCCCATCTCAGAATCCTCTTCATAATGTTGTTGCTCTAAGGTCAGCTTCACTTTCCACATTTCATGGAAATACAAGTTAGCAGCTGGATATTTTGTGCCGGATATCACATTAGTGGCTTCATAAAATACCTTCAGTAGCCTGCAAACATATTTGGCATTTTCCCAATCCTCAAAAGACTAGAGACAAATCTTCTAAATCCATCATACTCCACCAATGAGAATGCCAATTCATGCAACACTATCATCCTCATTAGCTCTCGGCATGCTAATGCCTGATTAAAGGTCCAAAGCCCCATTGCAACTCCATCAAGACTCACGATAGAAGCACTCAGTTGTCCAGAAACTCTAAGAACCTTCTTCCTTTCCCTGCATCTCTTCAAATGTTTGCGCAATGAACTTGTTCCATGTTTACACTCAGCACAAATATTCCTTGCACAGTGTTTGCACTCAGCAGCTACAACTATGCCATCAACACGGATTGGCTCATATTCTTTCCACACTTTAGACAAAAACTTTCTTCCCGGTTCAGAAAATTTTCCCATGTCAATGATCTCAACCTCTCCCTCTTCATCCACATTATCTCCCTCTTGTTCTTCTTCTTCATCATCATCTTCTTCATCATCATCCTCATTTTCTTCTCCTTCCTCTTCTTCTTCATAGTCAACATCTTCTTCATCAGCCTCATCTTCTTCAAAATCAACCATACGAGTGTCTTGTGAACGTCCTGCTGAGCAAAGGACACAAGTGTTAACATTACAATTACGAGTATTTTTTATTTTAGCAACCATTAGTTTGCATCCCTAGAAAAAGAAAGATTAACAATACTCACCATGATAAGCTCTACAAATGTTTATCGAAGAAGGAGACACCCCCGGGGGTGGTTGAGCCCTTCTCATTGTCACACCGGATATCAACGATGAACCACCACTTTGGTATGCCTCATGGTCCCCTTATTCCTCTTCCATTTTTCTGATCAGAGGAAAATATATGAACATTAGAGAGAAATAGCTTTCAAAATCAACAGCAGATGTAATACCCAAATTTCATTTACTTGTACTAATGCAGGACAACCAACAAATTTTGTATATTAACTTAACAGAATTTGGTTTGAGAATCCAAACACTTAATAGGATTCGGGGGAAGAAATTTACAAATCAGTAGACAAGTAGTACCATGATCCCCAAATCTGTTGCTTGCCCTGGGCAAAATGATCCAGTATAAATATGATCTAGTTCTTTATGTACTTGTTCATCTACACTGGCTGCATGACTTTACTTTTACTACTACCTCTTCCCCTTTCTTTTCAAGTTGGGAAATAACTTATGCAGCAGTAGACAAGTAGTACCATGAAGTGGATGCTGCTGATCATCATTCACACGGACCAATACTATAGAACTAATGCAGATTCATTGTACATGATACTGTAGAACCAACATTGAATCTACTGCAGAATCAACACTGAAGCTATTGTAGACAACACTGACCAAGAACCAAAACAAGAGCAATGCTTGAATTGCAGCTGCGCTGGGAAGGGGAGGAGGCCGGCAGGAATCTCACCTTCGAGCTGGACAAGTTGGAGAAGGGGAAAAGACGGCGGCCGGAATGGCGAGTTCAACGGCGACCGGGGCCGCGGGACGGCGAGCTCGACGGCGACCGAGAAGACGAACGAGAGGCACACCATCAGTGGTAGGAACGCTGGCGGAGGCAGAGGTGGTCGGGGGCGGCAGAGATCGTCGGGGGCGGCAGAGATCGTCGGGGGCAGCAGAGATCGTCAGGGCGGCCGGAAGAGATCGCCGGGGACAGCGGCAGAGGTGGACTAGGGCAAAGCGACCATCTGGCTGGGTCGACCCGTGCGATCCATCGGGTCACACGGTGCCAGCTCCACTGACCCGTATATGATTCAAGGCCAACCCCACCTGGCCCATTGGCCTCGACATTTTGGGTCGGGTCAGTGACCCAGCGGCCCGACCCGGCCCATTCCCATCTTGATCGGAACCCCTTGGGGGGCTTAATGGGCCTACATGGGCCTTAGTGTAAATAGAGGGAAGCAAGGGGAGTGTGGGGCACGCCCCCCAAGGCCCAAAACGAATTGATTTAGGGCAGGGGGTCGACCCCCTCTTTCCTTCTCCTCCTCTCCCTTTCCTTCCCCCTCTCCTACTCCTACTAGGAAAAGGAGGAGTCCTACTCCTAGTGGGAGTAGGACTCCCCTCTTGGCGCGCCTCTCCCTGGCCGACCACCTTCCCCCCTTGCTCCTTTATATACGGGGGCAGGGGGCACCCCATAGACACAACAATTGATTATTGATCTCTTAGCCGTGTGCGGTGCCCCCCTCCACCATAATCCACCTTGATCATATCGTAGCGGTCCTTAGGCGAAGCCCTGCGTTGGTAGAATCATCATCATCGTCACCATGCCGTCGTGCTGACGAAACTCTCCTATGAAGCTTTGCTGGATCGGAGCTCGCGGGACGTCATCGACTTGAACGTGTGCAGAACTCGGAGGTGCCGTGCGTTCGGTACTTGGATCGGTCAGATCGTGAAGACGTACGACTACATCAACCGCGTTGTGCTAAAGCTTCCGCTTTCGATCTACGAGGGTACGTGGACAACACTCTCCCCTCTCGTTGCTATGCATCACCATGATATTGCGTGTGCATAGGAATTTTTTTGAAATTACTATGTTCCCCAACAGTTTGGCACATACAAATTTACTTGGAACGGCAGGTAGATACCGTATATAGGTAGGTATGGTGGACTCATATGGAACAACTTTGGGGTTTATGGAATTGGATGCACAAGCAGTATTCCCGCTTAGTATAAGTGAAGGCTAGCAGAAGACTGGGAAGCGACCAGCTAGAGAGCGACAACAGTCATGAACATGCATTAAAATTAATCAACACCGAATGCAAGCATGAGTAGGATATAATGCACCATGAACATAAATATCGTAGAGGCTATGCTGATTTTGTTTCAACTACATGCGTGAACATGTGCCAAGTCAAGCCACTTGAATCATTCAAAAGAGGATACCACCCTATCATACCACATCACAACCATTTTAATAGCATGTTGGCACGCAAGGTAAACCATTATAAGATCCTAGCTAATTAAGCATGGCATAAGCAACTACAATCTCTAATTGTCATTGCAAACATGTTTATTCATAATATGCTGAATCAGGAATGGTGAACTAATCATATTTACAAAAACAAGAGAGGTCAAGTTCATACCAGCTTTTCTCATCTCAATAAGTTCATCATATAATCATCATTATTGCCTTTCACTTGCACGAACGAATAGTGTGGATAATAATAATATTGCACGTGCATTGGACTAGGATGGAATCTGCAAGCATTCAATGCAAGAGAGAAGACAAGGTAATATGGGCTCTTTGTTAGATCAACAGTGATGCATATAAGAGCCACTCAACATTTTCATTATGATCTTCTCCTCTCGACCCCCAAAGAAAAGAAACAAAACTATTTACACGGGAAAGCTCCCAACAAGCAAAAGAAGACAGAGAAATCTTTTTAGGTTTTCTTTTTAATTACTACTACTACAGGCATGGAAAGTAAACTAGCTAAAAAGCTACAACTAATTTTTTTTTCTTAAGGTTTATTAAACACACAAGAAGAAATCATAGAAAGGGAAATAAACTAGCATGGATATTAGA
Source organism: Triticum dicoccoides (assembly GCF_002162155.2). Taxonomy (NCBI): domain Eukaryota; kingdom Viridiplantae; phylum Streptophyta; class Magnoliopsida; order Poales; family Poaceae; genus Triticum; species Triticum dicoccoides. The sequence goes on from NC_041388.1 coordinate 257,284,569, forward strand.
ATGAAAAAGTATGAGCACCGACAACTAGCATGAGTGTGTGAACATGAATGTAATGTTGGTGAGAAATACGTACTCCCCCAAGCTTAGGCTTTTGGCTTAAGTTGGTCTATGGCCACGGCTGGCCTGGCGGATATCCAAAGTAATAGTTGGGGTCGTACTGAGAAGAATCCCCCTAGTGCCACTGGTTGGCGATCTCTTCCGGATTCCACTGATAAACAGACTGCCGGTGAGGATCAAATTGTGGTTCCGGCTCTGGCTATGTAGCTGGTGTGGGGTTTCGGTATGCATGAATGGCCTTCGGCGGAACAAGGTACTTGCCTGCAGATAAGTCAAACAAGGAAGGAGCAGGCAAAGAAATAGTCTCAGGGTGATTTTTATCAAATATCAGCTTGGACTTTGATACATCTCCAACGTATCTATATTTTTTTATTGTTCCATGCTATTATATTATCTGTTTTGGATGTTAATTGGCTTTATTTTACACTTTTATATTATTTTTGGGACAAACCTATTAACCGGAGGCCCATCCCAAATTGCTGTTTTTTTGCCTATTTCAGTGTTTCGCAGAAAAGGAATATCAAACGAAGTCCAAAGGGAATGAAACCTTTGGAAACGTGATTTTCTCAACAAACGTGATCCAGGAGACTTGGAGTGGGCATCAAGAAACAATCGAGGAGGCCACGAGGCAGGGGGCGCGCCTACCCCCTGGGCGCGCCCTCCACCCTCATGGGCCCCTCGTTGCTCCACCGACCTACTTCTTCCTCCTATATAAGTCCACGTACCCCACAAACATCTAGGAGCACCACGAAAACCTAATTCCACCGCCGCAACCTTCTGTACCCGAGAGATCCCATCTTGGGGCCTTTTCCGGAGCTCCGCCAGAGGGGGCATTGATCACGGAGGGCCCCTACATCAACTCCATGGCCTCTCCGGTGATGTGTGAGTAGTTTACTTCAGACCTTCGGGTCCATAGTTATTAGCTAGATGGCTTCTTCTCTCTCTTTGAATCTCAATACAAAGTTCTCCTCGATCTTCTTGGAGATCTATTCGATGTAATCTTCTTTTGCGGTGTGTTTATCGAGATCCGATGAATTGTGGGTTTATGATCAAGTTTATCTATGAACAATATTTGAATCTCCTCTGAATTCTTTTATGTATGGTTGGTTATCTTCGCAAGTCTCTTCGAATTATCAGTTTGATTTGGCCTACTAGATTGATCTTTCTTGCAATGGGAGAAGTGCTTAGCTTTGGGTTCAATCTTGCGGTGTCCTTTCCCAGTGACAGCAGGGGCAGCAAGGCATGTGTTGTATTGTTTCCATCGAGGATAAAAAGATGGGGTTTATATCATATTGCATGAGTTTATCCCTCTACATCATGTCATCTTACTTAAAGCATTACTATGTTCTTATGAACTTAATACTCTAGATGCATGCTGGATAGCGGTCGATGTGTGGAGTAATAGTAGTAGATGCAGAATCGTTTCGGTCTACTTGTCACAGACATGATGCCTATATACATGATCATACCTAGATATTCTCATAACTATGCTCAATTCTATCAATTGCTCGACAGTAATTCATTTACCCACCGTAATACTTATGCTCTTGAGAGAAGCCACTAGTGAAACCTATGGCCCCCGGGTCTATCTTCCATCATAATAATCTTCCAACACTTAGCTATTTCCATTGCCATTTATTTTACTTTGCATCTTTATTTCTCTTTATCATAAAAATACCAAAAATATTATCTTATCATATCTATCAGATCTCACTCTCGTAAGTGATCATGAAGGGATTGACAACCCCTTTATCGCGTTGGTTGCGAGGTTCTTATTTGTTTGTGTAGGTGCGTGGGACTCGAGCGTGATCTCCTACTGGATTGATAGCTTGGTTCTCAAAAACTGAGGGAAATACTTACGCTACTTTACTGCATCACCCTTTCCTATTCAAGGGAAAACCAACGCAGTGCTCAAGAGGTAGCAAGAAGGATTTCTGGCGCCGTTGCCGGGGTGATTCGCACCAAGTCAAATCAAGATTTGACTCCCGACAACGAGCCATTTCTGGCGCCATTGCCGGGGAGTCTACTCACAAGTCAAGGCATACCAAGTACCCATCACAAACTCTTAGCCCTCACATTACATTATTTGCCATTTGCGTCTCGTTTTCCTCTCCCCCACTTCACCCTTGTCATTTTATTTGCCCTCTCTTTTTCCGTTCGCCTCTTTTTCGCTTGATTCTTGTTTCCTCGTGTGTTGGATTGCTTGCTTGTCACGATGTCTCTACCTAGATTTGGTGATCTTCACCTTAAAGGTTAGAAGAGATCGAAAGCAACGTCAGGAGTTTTATACAATTTGAGCATAATAATTTCTTTAGGAACGAGCTTAAGGAACAAAAAAGCTTTATGGGTTATATGAATAAAGAGCTCGATGATATGTCTAAAGAATTTTATGGTTTGAAATCTCAGATTGCTCATCTCGAAAAACTAATTGCTGAAGTTTCGGATAAGCAGACCACCTTAGTTAATAAGAGGGCCGCTAAGCCGGAATTTTTGTGTGAAAATAAAGATGAAGATCTAGAAGTTATTGATGTGTCTCCTATTAAATCTTTGTTTTGCAATATGAATCTTGATAATGATGGGACTGAAGATGAGCCACCTTTACCTAGAAGGCGTTCCAAAAATTCGGAGTTTTTAGATCTTGATGCAAAAATTGGTAAAAGTGGGATTGAAGAGGTTAAAACTTTATATATCAATGAACCCACTATTTTGGATTTCAAGGAATTTAATTATGATAATTGCTCTTTGATAGATTGTATTTCCTTGTTGCGATCCGTGCTAAATTCTCCTCATGCTTATAGTCAAAATAATTCTTTTACTAAACATATCGTTGATGCTTTGATGCAATCTTATGAAGAAAAACTTGAGTTGGAAGTTTCTATCCCTAAAAAACTTTATGATGAGTGGGAACCTACTATTAAAATTAAAATTAAAGATTGTGAATGCTATGCTTTGTTTGATTTTGGTGCTAGTGTTTCCACGATTCCGAAAACTTTACGTGATTTGCTAGGATTCCGTGAATTTGATGATTGTTCTTTAAACTTGCACCTTGCAGATTCCATTATTAAGAAACCTATGGGAAGAATTAATGATGTTATTATTGTTGCAAATAGGAACTATCTGCCCGTAGATTTCATAGTTCTTGACATAGATTGCAATCCTTCATGTCCTATTATTCTTGGTAGACCTTTCCTTAGAACGATTGGTGCAATTATTGATTTGAAGGAAGGGAATATTAGATTCCAATTTCCGTTAAGGAAAGGCATGGAACACTTCCCTAGAAATAAAATAAAATTACCATATGAATCTATTATGAGAGCCACTTATGGATTCCCTACCAAAGATGGCAATACCTAGATCTATCCTTACTTTTATGCCTAGCTAGGGGCGTTAAACGATAGCGCTTGTTGGGAGGCAACCCAATTTTATTTTTATTCCTTGCTTTTTGTTACTTTTTAGTAATAAATAATTTATCTAGCCTCTGTTTTGGTTGTGTTTTTTGTGTTTAATTAGTGTTTGTGCCAAGTAGAACCGTTGGGAAGACTTGGGGAAAGTCCTTTTGATCTTGCTGTAAAAAAACAGAAACTTTACCGCTCACGAGAATTGCTGCCATTTTTTACTGGAGAGTGCTATTTAGTTAATTATTTTTGCAGATGATTAATAGATAAATTACTCACGTCCAGAAATTTATTTTACAATTTTTGGGGTTCCATAAGTATTCGAAACCTACATATTACTACAGACTGTTCTGTTTTTTAAAGATTCTGTTTTTCGTGTGTTGTTTGCTTATTTTGATGAATCTATGGCTAGTAAAAGAGTTTATAAACCATAGAGAAGTCGGAATACAGTAGGTTTAACACCAATATAAATAAATAATGAGTTCATTACAGTACCTTGAAGTGGTGGTTTGTTTTCTTTTACTAACGGAGCTCACGAAGATTTTCTTTTAAGTTTTGTGTTGTGAAGTTTTCAAGTTTTGGGTAAAGATTTGATGGATTATGGAACAAGGAGTGGCAAGAGCCAAATCTTGGGGATGCCCATGGCACCCCAAGGTAAAGTAAAAGGACACCAAAAATCCTAAGCTTGGGGATGCCCCAGAAGGCATCCCCTCTTTCGTCTTCGTTCATCGGTAACTTTACTTGGAGCTATATTTTTATTCGCCGCATGATATGTGTTTTGCTTGGAGAGTCTTGTATGATTTGAGTCTTTGCTTTTTAGTTTACCACAATCATCCTTGCTGTACACACCTTTTGAGATAGACACACATGAATTGGAATTTATTAGAATACTCTATGTGCTTCACTTATGTCTTTTGAGCTATATAGTTTTTGCTCTAGTGCTTCACTTATATCTTTTACAGCACGGCGGTGGTTTTATTTTATAGAAATAATTGATCTCTCATGCTTCACTTATATTATTTTGAGAGTCCTTTAGAACAACATGGCAATTTTCTTTTAGGCATAATAAAAACTTTCATATAAGTGCATTGAATACTAAGAGAAGTTTGATACTTGATGATTGTTTTGAGATATGGAGATAGTGATATCAAAGTTGTGCTAGTTGAGTAGTTGTGAATTTGATAAATACTTGTGTTGAAGTTTGCAAGTCCCATAGCATGCATGTATGGTAAATGTTGTGTAACAAATTTGAAACATGAGGTGTTATTTGATTGTCTTCCTTATGAGTGGCGTTCGGGGACGAGCAATGGTCTTCTCCTACCAATCTACCCCCCTAGGAGCATGCGCGTAATACTTGGTTTTTGATGACTTGTAGATTCTTGCAATAAGTATGTGAGTTCTTTATGACTAATGTTGAGTCCATGGATTATACACACTCTCACCCTTCCATCATTGCTAGCCTCTTCGGTACCGTGCATTGCCCTTTCTCACCTTGAGAGTTGGTGCAAACTTCGCCGGTGCATCCAATCCCGTGATACGATACGCTCTATCACACATAAACCTCCTTATATCTTCCTCAAAACAGCCACCATACCTACCCATTATGGCATTTCCATAGCCATTCCGAGATATATTGCCATGCAACTTTCCACTGTTCCGTTTATTATGACACACATCATCATTGTCATATTGCCTTGCATGATCATGTGGTTGACATCGTATTTTTGGCAAAGCCACCGTTCATAATTTTTTTCATACATGTCACTCATGAGTCATTGCACATCCCGGTACACCGCCGGAGGCATTCATATAGAGTCATATCTTGTTCTAGTATCGAGTTGTAATCATTGAGTTGTAAATAAATAGAAGTGTGATGATCATCATTAATAGATCATTGTCCCCCCCCCCAAAAAAATAAGAGAAAGGCCAAAAAAAGAAGGCCCAAAAAAAGAGAATAAAAAGGGGCAATGCTACTATCCTTTTTCCACACCTGTGCTTCAAAGTAGCACCATGATCTTTATGATAGAGAGTCTCTTGTTTTGTCATTTTCATATACTAGTGGGGACTTTTCATTATAGAACTTGGCTTGTATATTCCAACAATGGGCCTCCTCAAGTGCCCTAGGTCTTCGTGAGCAAGCAAGTTGGATGCACACCCACTTAGTTTCTTTTGTTGAGCTTTCATACATTTATAGCTCTAGTGCATCCGTTGCATGGCAATTCCTACTCCTTGCATTGACATCGATTGATGGGCATCTTCCTAGTCCATTGATTAGCCGTGTCGATGTGAGACTTTCTCCTTTTTTGTCTTCTCCACATAACACCCTTCATTATATTCTATTCCACCCATAGTGCTATATCCATGGCTCACGTTCATGTATTGCGTGAAAGTTGAAAAAAGTTTGAGATTACTGAAGTGTGAAACAATTGCTTGGCTTGTCATCGGGGTTGTGCATGATGAGAGCATTCTTGTGTGACGAAAATGGAGCATGACCAAACTATATGATTTTGTAGGGATGAACTTTCTTTGGCCATGTTATTTTGAGAAGACATGATTGCTTAGCTAGTATGCTTGAAGTATTATTATTTTTATGTCAATATTAAAATTTTATCTTGAATCTTTCGGATCTGAACATTCATGCCACAATAAAGAAAAATTACATTGAGAAATATGTTAGGAAGCATTCCACATCAAAAATTCTATTTTTATCATTTACCAACTCGAGGACGAGCAGGAATTAAGCTTGGGGATGCTTGATACGTCTCCAACGCATCTATATTTTTTGATTGTTCCATGCTATTATATTATCTGTTTTGGATGTTAATGGGCTTTATTTTACACTTTTATATTATTTTTGGGACTGACCTATTAACCGGAGGCCTAGCCCAAATTGTTGTTTTTTGCCTATTTCAGTGTTTCGCAGAAAAGGAATATCAAACGAAGTCCAAACGGAATGAAACCTTCAGGAATGTGATTTTCTCAACAAACATGATCCAGGAGACTTGGAGTGGGCATCAAGAAACAATCGAGGAGGCCACGAGGCAGGGGGCGCGCCTACCCCCCTGGGCGCGCCCTCCACCCTCGTGGGCCCCTCGTTGCTCCATCGACCTACTTCTTCCTCCTATATAAGTCCACGTACCCCGCAAACCTCCAGGAGCACCACGAAAACCTAATTCCACCACCACAACCTTCTATAGCCGAGAGATCCCATCTTGGGGCCTTTTCTGGAGCTCCGACGGAGGGGGCATTGATCGCGGAGGGCCTCTACATCAACTCCATGGCCTCTCCGGTGATGTGTGAGTAGTTTACTTCAGACCTTCGGGTCCATAGTTATTATCTAGATGGCTTCTTCTCTCTCTTTGAATCTCAATACAAAGTTCTCCTCGATCTTCTTGGAGATCTATTCGATGTAATCTTCTTTTGCGGTGTGTTTGTCGAGATCCGATGAATTGTGGGTTTATGATCAAGTTTATCTATGAACAATATTTGAATCTCCTCTGAATTCTTTTATGTATGATTGGTTATCTTTGCAAGTCTCTTTGCATTATCAGTTTGGTTTGGACTACTAGATTAATCTTTCTTGCAATGGGAGAAGTGCTTAGCTTTGGGTTCAATCTTGCGGTGTCCTTTCCCAGTGACAGCAGGGGCAGCAAGGCACATGTTGTATTGTTTCCATCGAGGATAAAAAGATGGGGTTTATATCATATTGCATGAGTTTATCCCTCTACATCATGTCATCTTACTTAAAGCATTACCCTGTTCTTATGAACTTAATACTCTATATGCATGCTGGATAGTGGTCGATGTGTGGAGTAATAGTAGTAGATGCAGAATCGTTTCGGTCTACTTGTCACGGACGTGATGCCTATATACATGATCATACCTAGATATTCTCATAACTATGCTCAATTCTATCAATTGCTCGACAGTAGTTCGTTTACCCACCGTAATACTTATGCTCTTGAGAGAAGCCACTAGTGAAACCTATGGCCCCCGGGTCTATCTTCCATCATATTATTCTTCCAATACTTAGCTATTTCTATTTCCGTTTATTTTACTTTGCATCTTTATTTCTCTTTATCGTAAAAATACCAAAAATATTATCTTATCAGATCTCACTCTCGTAAGTGACCGTGAAGGGATTGACAACCCCTTTATCGCGCTGGTTGCGAAGTTCTTATTTGTTTGTGTAGGTGTGTGGGACTCGAGCGCGATCTCCTACTGGATTGATACCTTGGTTCTCAAAAACTGAGGGAAATACTTACGCTACTTTACTACATCACCCTTTCCTCTTCAAGGGAAAACCAATGCAGTGCACAAGAGGTAGCATACTTAAGCATCTTTTCCTTATTCTTAATGATAAAATCATGTGCTACCATACTCTTATAGTCCAGAAAAATAGGAGGCAACAACTTCTCTTCCTTCTCATAATGCCTAATAGGTGTGTTAAAGTGTGCAGCGAGGCGCGAGGCGAAGATGCCTCCAAGGACGGGGCCCTTAGTACGGTTAAGGTTCAACCGCTTTGCAACAATAGCGCCCATACTAAATGTGTCATCACGGAACAAATAATGGCACAAATAACAATATCAGGGGCACTAAGGTTGCCACAGTTTCCGCGACCAATTAAGCATCTACTAGCAAATATTGCAAAGTAACATAAAACATGAAAATGTATGCTAGTGATTCTCGCATCAGAAACTTTCCTCGTTTCCCCTACAGCAATTGTATCAATAAACCCTTCCACATCGTCACGATGTGGTTCCTCTACGCTGCCCTCAAAAGGTATCAAACAAACCCGACAAAAATCACGAAGTGACATCTCCTTATGCTCATCATATAAATAAAATTCCACCGTAGGTGGTGAGCTCCTAGCATGGAAATGAAAGTTTTGCACAAAGATATTGGTGAGTAAGAGATATTGTTCGTGTTGGTCGTGGAGGAAGGCGGTGAGGCCTACATTCTTAGCCAATTCATAGAAATCATCATCAAATCCTGGCTGCTCTCAAGAAATCATCACAAGGCCATTCACACGGCCGAACCTCCCCGGTGCGAGGGAGATTATACTTGGGCTTCTTGTTCTCTTCACTTTGTTTATCCTTCGAGCTTCGGCTCGATGAGCCCCTCAAAAATCTCTTCATCTTTTTCTGAAAATTTCTGTGATTTTTAGTAACTTCATAATAAAAGTGAACCAAACTCAACAAAATTGGTAGCAACTACTCCTACAAGTGCCTAGAGGATATATCATGCAAGCTCAAGAACAAGGTCACCTAAGCAGCAAAATTTGCAATGAATAAAGCACTAGAACAAAAACTAATTGGACCATTGGAGGAGTCATATACCAAAGAACAATCCCCCAAAGCAGTTTTGTGAATGGAGCTTTGAGCTAGGAGATCGAAAATGGCAGCAAGATGAGCTTGAACTCGGGTTTGAGCTGGTTGGTGATTTTTGTGGGTGCAAGATGTGTGTGGTAGCTGGAATAAGTGGAGGGGATCCACCATGGGCCCATGAGGCAGGGGGCGCCCACTGGACCCTCGTGGCCAGGTGCTTGCTCCCCCTGCTGTGTTCTCAGTGCCAAATATTCTCAAATATTCTAGAAAAGTCATATTTAATTTGTAGGGCATTTGGAGAACTTTTATTTTTGAGGTATTTTTTATTGCATGGATAATTCAGAAAACAGACAGAAAATACTATTTTTGATTTATTTAATATAAATAACAGAAAGTAAAAAGAGGGTACAGAGAGTTGTGTTTTCTAAATTCATCCATCTCATGCTCGTCAAAAGGAATCCACTAACAAGGTTGATCAGGTCTTGTTAACAAACTCATTTCGAATAATATGAAACCGGAGAACTTTCGAATAACACTAGGTTACCTCAACGGGGATATGCATGTCCCCAACAATAAGAATATCATATTTCTTCTTGACGGTAGGAAGAGGAAATTCAAAACCTCCAATAGTGATTGTTGAAATTTTTCCAATAGAATTGATATTGTGGACTTGAGGTTGTTTCCTCGGAAAGTGTACCATATGCTCATTACCATTAACGTGAAAAGTGACATTGCCTTTGGTGCAATCAATAACAGCCCCTCCAGTATTCAAAAAGGGTCTTCCAACAATAATAGACATACTATCGTCCTCGGCAATATCAAGAATAACAAACTCCGTTAAAATAGTAACGTTTGCAACCACAACAGGCACATCCTCACAAATACCGACAGGTATAGCAGTTCATTTATCAGCCATTTGCAAAGATATTTCAGTAGGTGTCAACTTATTCAAATCGAGTCTACGATATAAAGAGAGAGGCATAACACTAACACCGGCTCCAAGATCACATAAAGCAGTTTTAACATAGTTTCTTTTAATGGAGCATGGTATAGTTGGTATTCCTGGATCTCCAAGTTTCTTTGGTATTCCACTCTTAAAAGTATAATTAGCAAGCATGGTGGAAATTTCAGCTTCCAGTATCTTTCTTTTATTAGTAACAATATCCTTCATATACTTAGCATAAGGATTCATTTCTAAGCATATCAGTCAAACGCATACGCAAAAAGATAGGTCTAATCATTTCAGCAAAGCGCTCAAAATCCTCATCATCCTTTTTCTTGGATGGTTTAGGAGGAAAGGGCATGGGTTTCTGAACCCATGGTTCTCTTTCTTTACTGTTCTTCCTAGCAACAAAGTCTCTCTTATCATAATGTTGATTCTTTGATTGTGGGTTATCAAGATCAACAGCAAGTTCAATCTCTACATTGTTGTCATTGCTAGGTTGAGCATCAACATGAACATCATCATTAACATTATCACTAGGTTCATGTTCGTTACCAGCTTGTGCTTCAGCATCAGAAATAGACATATCATTAGGATTCTCATGTGTGTCTACAACAGGTTCACTAGAAGCATGCAAAGTCCTAACATTTTTCTTTTTCTTCCTTTTAGAAGGACTAGGTGCATCTATATTAGTTCTGTGAGAATCTTGCTCAATTCTCTTAGGATGGCCCTCAGGGTACAAAGGTTCCTGAGTCACTTTACCTCCTCTAGTTGCAACTCTAACAGCAAAGTCATTATTTTTACTATTCAATTCATTGAGCAAATCATTCTGAGATTTAAGTATTTGTTCTACTTGAGTGGTAACCATAGAAGCATGTTTACTAATAAGTTTAAGTTCACCTTTAACATTAGACATATAATCACTCAAGTGTTCCATCATATAAGTATTATGTTTCAATTGTCTACCAACATAAGTGTCGGTGTCAAAACCGGCAGATCTCGGGTAGGGGGTCCCGAACTGTGCGTCTAAGGCGGATGGTAACAGGAGGCAGGGGACACGATGTTTTACCCAGGTTCGGGCCCTCTTGATGGAGGTAAAACCCTACGTCCTGCTTGATTTATTCTTGATGATACGAGTATTACAAGAGTTGATCTACCACGAGATCGGAGAGGCTAAACCCTAGAAGCTAGCCTATGGTATGATTGTATGTTGTCCTACGGACTAAAACCCTCCGTTTTATATAGACACCAGAGGGGGCTAGGGTTACACAAGGTCGGTTACAAAGGAGGAGATATACATATCTGTATTGCCTAGCTTGCCTTCCACGCCAAGTAGAGTCCCATCCGAACACGAGACGAAGTCTTCAATCTTGTATCTTCATAGTCCAATAGTCCGGCCAAAGGATATAATCCGGCTGTCCGGTTACCCCCTAATCTAGGACTCCCTTAGTAGCCCCCTAACCAGGCTTCAATGACGATGAGTCCGGCGCGCAGTGTTGTCTTCGGCATTGCAAGGCGGGTTCTTCTCCGTATTTCGAACGTTTGTAAAGTAGTGTCCGATCCCATAAATGTTTGGACCTCTTGGCTTCTACGCCCAATAAGGGCTATCTCCCACGCGTCGAATGAATACGAGGTGCCAGTGCGTTTTTACATTTGCCTCCCTAGCCAGATAAATAAATTGTCTATTAAAAGGATGGGGATTCTTAGATCCGATCCATACCCTCCTCCCCCAGCGAGAATCCATCAGAGCGTGCTTCAGAAAGATCCATTCCAGCATGGTCGACCTCCGCAGCTCCTCCTCCCGCCCCCATAGCCCTAAGACCGGTGATTGGGAGAGGTGTTCAGTACCACACAGTCGATTAATCGAACTGCAGACTAAGGGATTTCTCCCTCCAGCATACATGGTGCCCGTTCGAGCCGGGCTTGCGACCTACAATGGCGGGGAGCAAGCGTAGAGCTTTCCTAGTCCCTCTACGGGGGAGTGGGTCTGCCTTGTTCCTGAGTTATTAAGGGGACTCGGATTTCCAATTCATCCGTTCCACCGCGGGCTCCTGGAGTTCTACGGCCTCCAATTACACAATTTCACCCCTGCCTCCATTCTACACATCGCCGGCTATGTCGCTCTCTGCGAGTTGTTCCTGGGCTGCGAGGCTCATTTCGAGCCGTGGAAAAGGCTTTTTTGCCTCGTCCCTCGCACACAGAGGGGGTCACTTTATCAAGTGGGCGGAGCCGAAATATGGCGCATCGCCGGAACCGGATACCTGTCCGGTACCCCGAAGAAGTCGTCCAAAGACTGGCCTTCAGAATGGTTTTATATGGAGGACGTTCCCCTTCCGGACCCTGTTCGGTGGGGTCTTCCTGAATTCAGCAATGCTCCTCTGAAGAAACACCGAAGTTGGCGCCCACGGAGGCCCCAGGAGGAAGACAATGGAGAAGTCCTTTACCCGATGAACCGGATTAAAGCACTGACTCAATCAGGATTGACAGTAATCGAAGTTATGTCGATTTGCATAATGCGGGGAGTGCAACCACTTCAATATCGTGGGCACCCCTTCTGGTGTTTTAACGGGGCGGATGATGCCACCCGCTGCGGGCGTAAGGGTCCGGACAATGTTGCCGCCTTAGCAAAAATTATGTCCGAATTTTTCAAGGGAGAGGAAGAGGAGTTCATCCGCATCAAGCCACGGGATGGATTCTCCATGTACAATCCTCCAAGCTGGGTAAGTTATATCCCCTTACTCCCATTCTTCCTGCATTCTTTGTCTTAAGTATTCGCCTTGCCATTTTGCGTCAGGAACTGTGAAAAGTCATAAAGGAGGTCAGTAGCCCCTCTCCATAACCGGAGGACCCTTACCGGGCCCTCGACTCCGGACTCGAAGAAGATCCGGTCATATTCGTGGAGCTGATAGACCGGCAGTTCTATCAATTAAGCTGTGATGATGCCATGGTGGCCATTACGGCCGACTATCCCGGACTGCTTCCTGCATCGCACGTAAGAAAAACCAAAAATCCCAACTCCAAAAACTAGGATCCCCTTTTAGACACTTCACCTACCATATACATATGGCGTTTTTACAGGGAAGGCATTCGGGACGCCCTGCTGAACCCGCAGCAACTCGCCAACAAGAGGCACCAAGGCCGAGCAGGCCAAAAAGGAAGGTGGTCAGGACGGAGACGCCGGCGCAAAGGTATAACAGAAACCCCGCTCCGTGGTTGTCGTCTTTCTCGAAATGTAATGACGCCCGTGTTTCTTTAACAGAAAAAACGCTCGCTGGAATATGTCCGGCGATGTTGCTAATCACGCTTCCACCAGTCGGGCGCCAGGACCGGACATAGAGGCGGAAGCCGATATGGGGCGGGCACCGAATAATCCCCCTACAGAGCATGCAGATAGATTATCCGCCACAAATTAAGAAGTGGAAAGCGCCAGGAATCATAGGCGCCGCCGGGCCGTACTCCGCGACGCCTGTTTCTCACCAGAGGCATTTGATGCCTTCAATTCTGGAGAGGCGTACCTCCGTGCTGCTCAAGATGGTCTAGCCAGAGCCACGGATCAGTATGTAAAGGATGTACGGGTAAGTAAAACTGATGATTATATGTATCAGTAGCCCCTGAGACTTGAAACAGTTAGCAGAACTGATTTAAGGATCATCTTTATTGTGCAGGTTCTTATAGAGAAGAATACTAGGTTGTCATAGGAGCTGGAGGAATGCAAGACCCAACTGCGGGCCGCTGTTGTCGCATTGAAGGAACCGAAAAAGTCCCCCGCTGGTAACATTTACTTTAAAGAATGATGGTTACCATATAGTGTGCGGCGTGACTGCAGATCTAACAATAGATGTTGCAGATGAATCCGGAGAAAATCTGGAGGACCAGCATGTTGTGCGACAGCTAAGGGCTAGCGAACGCGTGTTGACAGAGGGCAGGCGGGAGAAAAACAATCTCCAAGATGCCAATACCAAGCTGAGCATGGAACTGAAAGACGTTCGAGCCCAGCTTGCAGACTCCGAGAAGGAGAATAAGCGGTTTCGACGCGGCATTTTCAGTAAGTGCTTGAACGAATCCTTTTGAAGGAGTTCGGCGAATAAGCCGACTAACAGCGTTATGTATGTAGGTATGCTGATGGGTCATCCCGCGGAGGAAATGCCTGGGTCTGTGGGTGATATTCTATCTGAGCTCTCACAACTGCACGAACAAGTTCGGCAGGTGATGCAAGGTGTTGCCCAGGCCTTGTGGCCATCCGTCTCCCTGCCAAAAGGCGTTGCAGAGCTTACGGAGAAGCTCAAGGGAGCACGGCGGCGCTTCCGATTATGGAAGATATCGGCCTGCCGTCAAGGTGCCAGGGAAGCCTGGGCCATGGTGAAGACGCGGTATACCAAGGCTGACCCAAATCACATGGCCGAGGTCGGACCTGTGGGGCCCGACAGAAAAGAGATCCCCGTTAGCTTAGTTTATGGGCAAGTAGAATTAGCCGCAAAGTATTCCCAATAGGATTGTAGGCTAGACCGCCTGCTGGATGGTATAGAAGAGGAATTTAGTCAGTCTGCATGACTATGTAATTAAAGTGACATGTATAATGCCTTCTAGCCGGATTGTAGATCATTTGTCACGGCGGACCTTTTCGCTTCAACCTCGGGACCCGATAGTCCGGAGTGTATCCGAATACCCGCTCAGTTATATAAGAACCGGGGTATGTGTGGAGACCAGGCGTAGGGGTCATTAGTGCTTGAACATACAAGTGCCCAACTAGTTATGTTATATTACATGGGTAGTAAGAAACATCTTCCAGGGAGAATAGTTCCGTTAAGGGTTCCTTTCCCTGGGTACACATGCCCTAAAGTGCATGTCCGAACTGCGATAAGAAACGCAGGAAAAAATATCTGGGAGCACATATGGAAAATAAATAAAAAATCATCTTTTGTTCACCGACCGAATATTCCCTTAAGAATGCTAGCTTTCGGCTTCACCTAGTCTGAGGTACACATCCGGCTGACCTGGCGGTAACAATCGCAGAGGTGCTCCCCTTATGCCCTAGCCGAATTAACGGGAACGTAGGGCATAAATACAAGAGCCAGGCAACCCAGCTTGGCCAAAACTTAAGTCATATCGGAGCATATAATGGCGAAAAAAGGTACATGCGGAAGTATAACACATGTGCGGGGCATGAGGCCCAGATAAATAATTAAGCTTCTGTGAAAGAAGCCCCCAGGTATGATGAGGTAGCGCGGCTAGCGCATCTATAATGTGCAAGCGAGGCACAAGTTGGCCCTTGAAGGCCTAGAGAAAGAATAAAAGAAAGAAAGAAAGAAAAACAAGACAGATAATGTATATGCAAAAAATGGACAGAGGAAGGAGACGAACATAGAGTCCGGGGCTAGGCGTAGAATCTTCGAAGCCTGGCCGCGTTCCATGGGTTCGGCTCGAGTCGATTAGTCAATGCATCCCGCAGATGGTACGCTCCACTGGTCAGAACTTGGTCAATAATGAAGGGACCTTCCCATTTGGGCTCGAGTTTGTTCTTTTTCTTATCCGGCAGGCGTAGAACTAGGTCACCGACGTTATAAGTTTTGGCCCGTACTTCTCTGCTTTGGTATCTGCGGGCCTATTGCTGATAAAATGCGGAACGGGCTTTTGCCACGTCGCGCTCCTCCTCCAGTGTGTCCAGACTGTCCTGCCGATCGAGCTTGGCTTCTCTTTCTTCATACATGCGCACTTGAGGTGAGTCATGAATTATGTCACAGGGCAAGACTTCCTCTGCGCCGTACACCATAAAGAAGGGTGTATATCCGGTACTACGATTCGGCGTGGTCTGCAGCCCCCAGAGTACGGAGTCGAGCTCCTCTACCCAGTGCGTGTTAGAGTCCATTAAGGACCGCACTAATCTGGGTTTAATACCGCTCATTATAAGACCGTTTGCTCGCTCAACTTGGCCATTGGTTTGTGGGTGATAGACTGAAGCATAATCGAGCTTGATGCCCATTTTGCTGCACCAGAGTTTTACCTCATCGGTCGTGAAGTTTGTGTCATTGTCAGCGATGATGCTGTGGGGGGCGCCATAACGGTGTATGACCCGGATATGAAGTCTATCACCGGTCCGGATTCGGCTGTTTTAACAGGTTTGGCTTCTATCCATTTGGTGAATTTATCCACCATGACCAGTAAGTATTTTTTCTTGTGGGTTCCCACTTTAAGGGGTCCGACCATGTCAAGCCCCCAGACCGCAAAGGGCCACGTAATGGGGATTGTTTGGAGGGCGGTCAGTGGCATGTGGCTTTGATTTGCAAAAAGCTGGCAACCGGCGCAGCGTTAGACCAAGTCCTGTGCGTCTGCCCGGGCCGCCGGCCAATAGAATCCTGTACGGAAGGCCTTGCTTACAAGAGCCTGGGCTGCGGCGTGGTGGCCGCCGAGTCCGGCGTGAATTTCTGCCAAAAGGTTCCGCCCTTCCTCTTCGGAGATGCACCTTTGAAGGACTCCGGTAGTGCTTTTTTTATACTGTTCTCCCTCATGGACCCTGTAGGCCTTAGATCGCCGTACTATGTAGCGTGCCTCATTTTGGTCCTCCGGAAGTTCCTGCCTAGTTAGGTAGGCAAGGAATGGTTCTGTCCACGGGGCTATGATGGCCATTATTACGTGGGTTGAAGGTGTTGTTTCGGTGGTAGAGCCTCTAATTATGTCAGAGTGTTCGGTATCGAGTGTTGTGGTCGGGTCCGGACTAATATTGCCGGTGTCCCCCTCCCATACCACGGATGGATAAACAACCTCTCTAAAAAGATGTTGGGGGGACCGCGTCGCGTTTTGCGCCGATGCGGGCGAGGATATCCGCCGCCCGATTGTTTTCCCGAGCCACATGGTGAAATTCGAGCCCCTCGAACTGAGCTGACATCTTTAGGACGGCGTTACGATAGGCCGCCATATTCGGATCCTTGGCATCAAAGTCTCCATTTTTTGGGATATTGTGAGGTTCGAATCCCCATGCACCTCCAGGCGCTGAATGCCCATGGAAACTGCCATCCGAAGACCATGTAACAGGGCTTCGTATTCGGCTGCATTGTTGGAGTCTGTATACAGTATTTGCAGTACGTATTGAACTGTATCTCCGGTTGGGGACGTCAGGACGACGCCAGCCCCCAGTCCAGCCAGCATTTTGGAGCCGTCGAAGTGCATAATCCAATTGGAGTATGCGCCGTACTCTTTAGGGAGTTCGGCTTCCGTACATTCGGCGACAAAGTCAGCCAATACTTGCGATTTAATGGCTCGCCGAGGTTTGTATGTTATGTCGAACGGGAGGAGCTCAATGGCCCATTTGGCAATCCGGCCCGTGGCGTCACGATTTTTATAATATCATTGAGTGGCACCTCCGAGGCTACTGTAATCGAACACTCTTGAAAGTAGTGTCGCAGTTTCCGGGATGCCATGAATACCGCATAGGCTATCTTTTGATAATGTGGGTACCATGATTTGCATGGAGTGAGGACAGTGGATACATAATATACCGGCTTTTGAAGAGGGAATTTATGTCCGTCCGCTTCTCGTTCGACGACGAGCACTGCGCTTACAACTTGATGAGTTGCCGCAATGTATAATAGTATTGGTTCGCCGATGTTTGGCGCGACCAGGATTGGGTTGGTTGCCAGTATGGCCTTTATTTCTTCCAATCCGGCTGTGGCAGCGTCCGTCCACTCAAAGTGTTCGGTGCGCCGAAGGAGGCGATAAAGGGGTAATGCCTTTTCTCCTAAGCGGGAGATAAAGCGGCTTAGAGCCGCCACACATCCAGTTAACTTCTGGATTTGTTTGAGGTCTGTTGGGGTAGCCAACTGTGACAAAGCTCGGATTTTGGCCGGATTAGCTTCAATACCTCTTCTGGAGACAATGAAACCCAGGAGCTTTCCGGCTGGTACGCCGAAAACGCATTTTTCCGGATTGAGCTTGATGTCGTATGTTCGGAGGTTGTCGAATGTGAGACTCAAGTCGTCTATCAGAGAGTCGATGTGTTTGGTTTTGACGACCACATCATCTACGTATGCCTCTACTGTTTTGTCGATTTGTTTCTCCAGACATGTCTGAATCATGCGCTGATATGTTGCGCCGGCGTTTTTGAGCCCAAAAGGCATTGTGTTGAAACAGAAGAGTCCGTATAGTGTGATGAATGTCGTTGTGGCTTGGTCGGACTTCGCCATCTTGATTTGGTGGTAACCGGAGTATGAGTCGAGGAAACATAATGACTCGTGTCCTGCGGTAGCATCAATAATTTGATCAATGCGGGGGAGGGGGAAGGGATCCTTTGGGCAAGCTTTATTGAGCTCCTTGAAATCGACACAAAGGCGCCAGGATTTATCCTTCTTTGGTACCATCACCAGGTTTGCTAGCCAGTCCGGGTGTTTTATTTCTCTGATGAATTCGGCCTCCAATAACTTGGCTAGTTCCTCTCCCATGGCATGTCTCTTAGGTTCGGAGAAACGCCAAAGAGCCTGCTTGACCGGCTTGAATCCCTTTAGGATATTGAGGCTATGCTCGGCCAGCCTGCATGGAATTCCTGGCATGTCTGAGGGATCCCAGGCGAATATGTCCCAATTCTCATGCATGAACTCTCGTAGTGCAGCGTCCACGGCGGGGTTTAACTGTGCCCCGATGAAGGCTGTTTTTGTAGGGTCCGTTGGGTGGACTTGGAATTTGACTATTTCATCCGCTGGTTTAAAAGAGGTGGACTTGGATCTCTTGTCGAGTATCATGTTGTCCCTGTCCACTTTGGAGCGTAGCGTGGTTAATTCCTCGGCCGAGAGGGCTTCGGATAATGCCTCGAGGGCTAGTGCGGCTGTTTTGTTTTCGGCGCGGAGTGCTGTGTCCGGATCACTAGCGAGAGTGATGATTCCATTGGGCCCGGGCATTTTGAGCTTCATGTATCCATAATGGGTACGGCTTGGAAGATCATGAACGCCTCACGTCCTAAAAGGGTGTGGTATCCACTGCTGAATGGGGCCACTTGAAATGTAATTTCTTCAGACCTATAGTTCTCTGGCGTACCGAATACCACATCTAGTGTGATTTTCCCAATGCATCATGCTTCCTGACTGGGTATGATTCCTCTGAAGGTTGTGCTACTTTGCTCAATGCGGTTCCAGTCTATTTCCATTTTTTGAAGAGTTTCCTCATAGATGAGGTTTAATCCGCTGCCGCCATCCATGAGTACTTTGGTGAGTCAAAAGCCATCCACGATTGGACTGAGGACCAGTGCGGCTGGTGCTCGAGCTGTTCAGAAATTAGGTTCGTCACTAGCATTGAAGGTAATAGTCGTGTCACTCCATGGATTTATTGCTGCTACATGGCAGATTTCGGCAATGTTGCGGAGTGTTCGCTTGTGCCTATTATTTGACGCGAAGGTCTCAAAGACTGTTAATACCGTATTGTTATCCATGGGATGGTGCTCTGTGGCATTGGGGATAAGAAGATCCTCACCACTTTTGGCCACCTGCCGGAGTATCCAACATGCTCTAAGGCTGTGCGTTGGTATTGTATCCGTTGTGCTATGAATTTTGCAGGGTCCGTTAAGCCATCCCACCAACACGGTTCCGTGCCCTGTAGAGGGTTTTTGCTTCTTTGTAATGAACTCGGGTGTCTTGTGATAGTGCACCCTTTTACCTCGGACTGGGTGCATATTCGGAGCCGGATTATCCCAAAACTCCGTTTTGGTTTTCCAGGCACTTTCCATCGCACAGTACTTTCGTACTATGGACGCCAAGTCAGCGAAGCGTGATATGTCATGGCGACTTATGGCATTAAGGATTCCCTTGTCCGTGCAGTTATTGCAGAAAAGTGAGACTGCGTCTTCCCCGCAGCAGTCCTTAACCTTGTTCATCACAAGGAGGAATTTGGCCCAATAATGATGTACTGTTTCATGGGGCTCTTGCCTGATGTGGGAAAGATCGTTTATGTCTGGGTGGGTGGGTGTATTTGAGTTCGGACCCCTACCCGATCTGAGACCCAGGGGCGAGGGGTTTCCGATCTTGGAAGTTCGGATTCCGGTATGTTGCCCGATGAGTCTGGCCCGCTGCCTGACTCTAGGTTCAGGGTTTGGGTGATGTCCTCCCGTAAACAGGTATCCGGCTCGGAGAGATCAGGAATTCGGACATAGTTAGTCCTCAAGATAGAGGAAGAATCGACGCATTGTTCCTCCACCACCGCAACATGATGGGTAACCGGTGGAGAGTTAATCTCCCTTCGATCGGGTTTAAGCCCAATCCGATCATAGTACGTAGCGACTCCCAAGGCGGCGATGCGATCCAAGAGTTCGTTTAGGGAAGAGAGCTCCATTGGATCCATCTGCTCGGCGAATTCCGAGCGACGTGGAGGCTGTTTTTGATGACCCGAGAAGTCATCGTCGGTGCAGCCGCCGAACAGGCGGTCATGACGAAACTGCCTAGCCGGAGAGTTTGGCCGACAGCCAGAGCTCCCCCGACGGTAGTGTTGTTTTTAACAACGAGATGAGGCATCCTTCCTTACGGCAACGTCACAGAGGAACTGTCAATGAAAGCACCAATGTCGGTGTCAAAACCGGCGGATCTCGGGTAGGGGGTCCCAAACTATGCGTCTAAGGCGGATGGTAACAGGAGGCAGGGGACACGATGTTTTACCCAGGTTCGGGCCCTCTTGATGGAGGTAAAACCCTATGTCCTGCTTGATTTATTCTTGATGATACGAGTATTACAAGAGTTGATCTACCACGAGATCGGAGAGGCTAAACCCTAGAAGCTAGCCTATGGTATGATTGTATGTTGTCCTACGGACTAAAACGCTCCGGTTTATATAGACACCGGAGGGGGCTAGGGTTACACAAGGTCGATTACAAAGGAGGAGATATACATATCCGTATTGCCTAGCTTGCCTTCCACGCCAAGTAGAGTCCCATCCGGACACGAGACGAAGTCTTCAATCTTGTATCTTCATAGTCCAACAGTCCGGCCAAAGGATATAATCCGGCTGTTCGGATACCCCCTAATCCAGGACTCCCTCAATAAGCATTAAAATCTTCTTGCTTAACCATAAAGTTATCAAATCCATCCAAACATTGGCTAGCAAACTTAGCAGGACGGATTTCAGCTTTATCATATCTATAGAGAGAATTTACCTTTACTACCTGTGTCGGGTTATCAAGACCGTGCGTTTCTTCAATAGGCGGCAAATTAAGACCATATATTTCTTCAATAGGAGGTAAATTCTTAACATCTTCAGCTTTTATACCTTTTTCTTTCATAGATTTCTTTGCATCTTGCATATCTTCAGGACTGAGAAATAGAATACCCCTTTTTTCGGAGTTGGCTTAGGAGTTGGTTCAAGAAGTGTCCTATTATTTTCATTAGTCAACATATTATTCAATAGAATTTCAACTTCATCAATAGTTCTTTCCCTGAAAAGACAACCAACATAACTATCTAGGTAATCTCTGGAAGCATCGGTTAGTCCATTATAAAAGATATCAAGTATTTCATTTTTCTTGAGAGGATGATCAGGAAAAGCATTAAGTAATCGGAGAAGCCTTCCCCGAGCTTGTGGGAGACTCTCTTCTTCAATTTGCACAAGATTATGTATTTCCCTTAAAGCAGCTTGTTTCTTATGAGGAGGGAAATATTTAGTAGAGAAGTAGTAAATCATATCCTGGGGACTGCGCAAACAACCAGGATCAAGAGAATTAAACCATATCTTAGCATCACCTTTAATGAGAACGGAAATAATTTAAGGATATAATAGTAGCGAGTTTTCTCATCATTAGTGAACAGGGTAGCTATATCATTTAATTTAGTAAGATGTGCCACAACAGTTTCAGATTCATAGCAATAGAAAGGATCAGATTCAACCAAAGTAATTATATCAGGATCAACAAAGAAATCATAATCCTTATCAGTAATAAAGATAGGTGAAGTAGCATAAGCAGGATCGTATTTCATTCTAGCATTCAAAGTCTTTTATTTCAGCTTAGCTAATAATTTCTTAAGATCACTTCTATCATTCCAAGCAAGAAAGTCTCTAACAGTTTCTTCATCCATAACATAACCCTCGGGAACAACAGGCAATTCGTATCTAGGGGAGAATCTTCATCA
Organism: Triticum dicoccoides; assembly: GCF_002162155.2. Lineage (NCBI taxonomy): Eukaryota > Viridiplantae > Streptophyta > Magnoliopsida > Poales > Poaceae > Triticum > Triticum dicoccoides. The sequence continues at coordinate 257,306,383 of NC_041388.1, forward strand.
TCACTTTCATCAATATTATTTGTTTCAATAATTTCATTCTCCCTAGCCCTAGCAAGTTGTTCATCAAGAAATTCACCAAGTGGCACAGTAGCATCAAGCATAGAAGTAGTTTCATCACAAGTATCATGCATAGCAGAAGTGGCATCATCAATAGCATGCGACATATCAGAATTAATAGCAGAAGCAGGTTTAGGTGTCGCAAGCTTACTCAAAACAGAAGGTGAATCAAGTGCAGAGCTAGATGGCAGTTCCTTACCTCCCCTCGTAGTTGAGGGAAAATATTGGTTCTTTGATCTTTCAAGTTCTTTATAATGATAAGCAGATATAAATCCCAAGTGACTCAAAGAATAGAGCTATGCTCCCTGGCAACGGCGCCAGAAAATGTTCTTGATAACCCACAAGTATAGGGGATCGCAACAGTTTTTGAGGGTAGAGTATTCAACCCAAATTTATTGATTCGACACAAGGGGGGCCAAAGAATATTCTCAAGTATTAGCAGCTGAGTTGTCAATTCAACCACACCTGGAAACTTAATATCTACAGCAAGGTATTTAGTAGCAGAGTAATATGATAGTAGTGGTAACGGTGGCAAAAGTAACAGTAGCAAAAGTAATATTTTTGGTATTTTATAGTAATTGTAACAGTAGCAACAGAAAAGTAAATAAGCGAAGAACAATATATGGAAAGCTCGTAGGCAATGGATCGGTGATAGAGAATTATGCCGGATGCGATCGATCATGTAACAGTCATAACATAGGGTGACATAGAACTAGCTCCAGTTCATCAATGTAATGTAGGCATGTATTCCGAATATAGTCATACGTGCTTATGGAAAAGAACTTGCATGACATCTTTTGTCCTACCCTCCCGTTGCAGCGGGGTCCTATTGGAAACTAAGGGATATTAAGGCCTCCTTTTAATAGAGTACCAGACCAAAGCATTAACACATAGTGAATACATGAACTCCTCAAACTACGATCATCACCGGGAGTGGTCCCGATTATTCTCACTTCGGGGTTGCCGGATCATAACACATAGTAGGTGACTATAGACTTGCAAGATAGGATCAAGAACTCACATATATTCATGAAAACATAATAGGTTCAGATCTGAAATCATGGCACTCGGGCCCTAGTGACAAGCATTAAGCATAGCAAAGTCATAGCAACATCAATCTCAGAACATAGTGGATACTAGGGATCAAACCCTAACAAAGCTAACTCGATTACATGATAAATCTCATCCAACCCATCACCGTCCAGTAGGCCTACGATGGAATTACTCACGCACGGCGATGAGAATCATGAAATTGGTGATGGAGGAAGGTTGATGATGACGATGGCGACGGATTCCCCTCTCCGGAGCCCCGAACGGACTCCAGATCAGCCCTCCCGAGAGAGTTTAGGGCTTGGCGGCGGCTCCGTATCGTAAAACGTGATGAATCCTTCTCTTTGATTTTTTTCTCCCCAAACACGAATATATGGAGTTGGAGTTGAAGTCGGTGGAGCATCAGGAGGCCCACGAGGCAGGGAGGCGCGCCCAGGGGGTAGGGCGCGCCCCCACCCTCATGGACAGGTGGTGGGCCATGGATCTTTCTTCCGGTATTTTTTATATATTCCAAAATAATTCTTCGTTGATTTTCAGGTCATTCCGAGAACTTTTATTTCTACACAAAAATAACACCGTGGCAATTCTGCTGAAAACAGCGTCAGTCCGGGTTAGTTCCATTCAAATCATGCAAGTTAGAGTCCAAAACAAGGGCAAAAGTGTTTGGAAAAGTAGATACGGCGGAGACGTATCACCTCTTCCTACTGTCAAGAAGAGATATGATATTCTTATTGTTGGGGATATGCATATCCCCGTTGAGGTAACTTAGTGTTATTCGAAAATTCTCTGGTTTCATGTTATTCAGAAAGAGTTTGTTAACAAGACTTGATCAACCTTGTTAGTGGATTCCTTTTGATGAACATGAGATGGATGAAGTTAGAAAGCACAACTTTCTGTACCCTTCTTTTACTTTCTGTTATTAGATTAAATAAAGCAAAAATAGTATTTTCTGTCTGTTTTCTAAATTATCCGTGCAGTAAAAAAATACCCCAAAAATAAAAGTTCTTCAAATGTCCCGAAAATGATATATGATTTTTTTGTAGAATATTTAAGAATTATTGGCACTGAGAACACACCGGGGGGCCACACCACCTGGCCACGAGGGTCCAAGGCGCGCCCCCCTTCCTTGTGGACCCCACGGGGACCCCTCCACTTATTCCAGCACCCACACGCTTCGTCTTCCTCCAGAAAAATCATCCCACAGCTCAAACCCGTGTTCTAGCTCATCTTGCTGCCATTTTCGATCTGCTTGCTCAAAGCTCCATTCACAAAACTGCTTTGGGGGATTGTTCTTCGGTATGTGACTCCTCCAATGGTCCAATTAATTTTTGTTCTAGTGCTTTATTTATTGCAAATTTTTGCTGCTTTGGTGACCCTGTTCTTGAGTTTGCATGTCAAATTTATATGGTCCAAAGTAGTTTTAATGCATGATATGGCCTACTTGTAGGAGTAGTTGCTATCAATCTTGTTGAGTTTGGTTCACTTTTATTTTGAGTCACTAAAAATTTCAGAAATTTTTCAGAGGAAGAGAAATGTTTAGGAAAATGTACCAAGGTGGTTCCTCAAGGAAGCAAGGACCAAGGCTCGCGATACGTGAGCCAAACGATGAACCATCGAGGGAAGCTCAAGTGCGGCTTTGTGAATGGCCGTCAAAAGAGTTTATGGTCCAGGCATGCATCAAGGATGAATTTGACGCATATGTGCATAATGCTGATCTTGAGGGCTTCGTGTCAGATAAGTGCTGGCAATACCGCTATCTAACTGATTCCTTTGTGAGAAGGTTTAAATTTACATCCTCACGCAATTCTCACACTGTTTTATTTGATATTTATGATAAATCATATACCATGGACCTAGAAGATTTTAATACTGCTTGTAAACTCCCGCACTGGGGCAATGTTAGTGAACCTCGCAAATCTGAATATAAGGACTTTCTTGCTAGTATCACTATGGGGGAATCTACAGTAATCACACAAGCTATCATAGGGAGCATTCATTTCCCTTCCATACATTATTTTGCTCTCTTCATTGATAGATGCATGAAGTAAAGATGAGGCTTGTCACATGTGTGTTCCAGATCTTAGTGTTCTCAAGAGTGCGGTATTAGGTGATAAACAATATAACTTGGGGGCCATTGTTGCACGAAGGTTGCATCACAACAGCGTAAGTGGAGATTTGTTTGGTGGAATTTATGCAACTCGTGTAGCTAATTATCTTAATATACCCATACATGGAAATGATATAGAGTTACCTTCTACTTACCTAGATTATAATGCCATGGTTCGCCATCGGTTTGTTGAGAGGAATGAATAATTCCTCCAGTACCGACTAATCTTTGACAGACGGCGCACCGTCCATGTTGCCCTCCCTGCTCCTACTTTCTTTGACTTTTAGGCAAAAAGGAGATATGTTATAACTAGGGAGGAGGCAAACGAGTAAGAGAGGAGGACGGAGGCAGCTCGCCTCCAAGCTGCAGCTCGTCAGGCAGTAGCTGCTGCATCTCAGTACGATCCCAGCTACAACTTTGGATATCCACCAGGCCAGCAATGGCCATAGACCAACTTACGCCAAAAGCCTAAGCTTGGGGGAGTACATATTTCTCACCGACATTACATTCATGTTCACACACTCATTCTAGTTGTCGGTGCTCATACTTTTTCATTGTACCATCCATGCTAGGTTAATTTCTTTTCTTAAGCCTTCTTCTTATGTGTTTGAAAAAACCTTAATAAAAACAAAAAAATACTTGTAGCTTTTAGCTAGTTTACTTTTCGTGCTTGTAGTAGTAGTAATTAAAAGAAAACCCAAAAAGATTTCTCTTTCTTCTTTTGCTTGTTGGGAGCTTTCCCATGTAAATAGTTTTATTTCTTTTCTTTGGGGGTCGAGAGGAGAAGACCATGATGAAATATTGAGTCGCTCTCATATGCATTATTGTTGATCTAACCAAGAGCTCATATTATCTTGTTTTCTCCCTTGTATTAAATGCTTGCAGATTCCAGCTTAGTCCAATGCACGTGCACTATTATTATTATCCACACCGTTCGGTCGTGCAAGTGAAAGGCAATAATGACGATATATGATGGACTAATTGAGATGAGAGAAGCCGGTATAAACTCGACCTATCTTGTTTTTGTAAATATGATTAGTTCATCGTTCCTGATTCAGCCTATTATGAATGAAACATGTTTGCAATGACAATTAGAGATTATAGTTGCTTATTCCATGCTTAATTAGCTAGGAGTTTATAATGGTTTACCTTGTGTGCCAACATGCTATTAAAATAGGTGTGATGTGGTATGATAGGGTGGTATCCTCCTTTGAACGATTCGAGTGGCTTGACTTGGCACATGTTCACGCATGTAGTTGAAACAAAATAAACATAGCCTCCACGATATTTATGTTCATGGTGAATTATATCCTACTCATGCTCGCATCAGTGTTGATTAATTTTAATGCATGTTCATGACTGTTGTCGCTCTCTAGTTGGTCGCTTCCCATTCTTTTTCTAGCCTTCACTTGTACTAAGCAGGAATACTGCTTGTGCATCCATTTCCATAAACCTCAAAGTTGTTCCATATGAGTCCACCATACCTTCCTATAAGCACTATCTACCTACCGTTTCAAGTAAATTCGTATGTGCCAAACTCTAAACCTTCAAATGAAATTTTGTTTTGTATGCTCGAATATCTCATGTATCAACTAGGGTTGTCTATATATTCCATGCTAGGTGGGTTATTCTCAAGATGAGTGAACTCCGCTCATCATTCACGAGAAAATGGTTGGTAACCGGGATGCCCAGTCCCATGCTTAAATTAAAATAATTGCAAACAAAACTCCCCCAGGATTGTTGTTAGTTGGAGGCACCCGTTATTTCGGACAAGCCATGGATTGATGTTTGTTGGTGGTGGGGGAGTATAAACATTACCATTCTGTTTGGGAACTTCCTATAATGTGTGTAGCATGGAAGATATCGAGATCTCTTGGTTGTAATGTTGACAATGAAAGTATACCACTCAAAATATTATTCATCTCTATTTCAAAACTCGAGCTCTGGCACCTCTACAAATCTCTGCTTCCCTCAGAGAAGGGCCTATCTATTTACTTTTATGTTGAGTCATCATGCTCTTATTAAAAAGCACCAGTTGGAGAACACCGCTGTCATGTGCATGCATTACTATTAATTTACATTGAGTATCACTGTGACTGAATCTCTTTTACCATGAATTACAATGTTTAGTCAGTCCTTGATCTTCAGGGGTTCTCTGCATTTATATTTTGCGGTCTCAGAAAGGGCAAGCGAGATACCATCTTATAATATCATATTATGATTGTTTTGAGAAAGTGTTGTCATCCGAGATTTATTATTATTGCTCGCTAGTTGATTATGCCATTGATATGAGTAAACATGAGACCTAAATGTTATTGTGAATATGATTGGTTCATAATCTTTGCTGAAAACTTGAATGCTGGCTTTACATATTTACAACAATAAGATCAAACAGAGTTTGTAAAAGTTTTTTTCTTTATCACTTTTAGTTTGTCAACTGAATTGCTTGAGGACAAGCAAATGTTTAAGCTTGGGGGAGTTGATACGTCTCCATCGTATCTACTTTTCCAAACACTTTTGACCTTGTTTTGGACTCTAACTTGCATGATTTGAATGGAACTAACCCGGACTGATGCTGTTTTCAGCAGAATTGCCATGGTGTTATTTTTGTGCAGAAATAAAAGTTCTCGGAATGACCTGGAAATTTACGGAGACATGTTTTGGAATTAATAAAAAAATACTGGCGAAAGAATCAACACCAGGGGGCCCACACCCTGTCCACAAGGGTGCAGGGCATGCCCCCCTGCCTCGTGGCCCCCTGAGGCTCCACCGACGTTAACTCCAACTCTATATATCCACGTTCGGGGAGAAAAATTAGAGAGAAGGATTCATCGTGTTTTACGATACGGGGCCACCGCCAAGCCCTAATCTCTCTCGGGAGGGCTGATCTGGAGTCCCATCGGGGCTCCAGAAACGGGAATCCGTCGCCATCGTCATCATCAACTTTCCTCCACCACCAATTTTATGATGCTCACCGCTGTGCGTGAGTAATTACATCGTAGGCTTGCTGGACGGTGATGGGTTGGATGAGATTTACCATGTAATCGAGTTAGTTTTGTTAGGGTTTGATCCCTAGTATCCATTATGTTCTAAGATTGATGTTGCTATGACTTTGCTATGCTTAACGCTTGTCACTAGGGACCGAGTGCCATGATTTTAGATTTGAACCTATTATATTTTCATGAATATATGTGAGTTCTTGATCCTATTTTGCAAGTCAATAGTCACCTACTATGTGTTATGATCCGGTAACCCCGAAGTGACAATAATCGGGACCACTCCCGGTGATGACCATAGTTTGAGGAGTTCATGTATTCACTAAGTGTTAATGCTTTGTTCCTGTAACGCCTCGAGACCGTTGCGCCAGGTGTCTTCCAGTTATTCGTTATTGTTGTCGTGTCATTCGCTTGCGTGTTGCATCTTGCCATGTCATCATCCGCATTGCATCTGCATGTTTTCAAAACTTGCATCCGTCCGGGTTCCCCTAGTTCCGTCTGTTGTCCGTTCTGAGCCCAAACACACTTGCACGCGCTCGCGGCATGTCCGAAATATTATTTCATAAGTGGCCGGAAAATGTTCTCGGAATGGGATGAAAGTTGGCATGCGGTGTTGTTATGTTGTCTGTAGGCCGCCTGCCAAGTTTCATCGCATTCGGAGTCCGTTTGACGCCCCAACGGTTAACTATAGCGGCATTATAGTCGGTCAAACGTCGGACGTTTCCGATCTCCGAAAACGGTTGCCGGGTTGCTTTCCTCCTTTCTCGTCTCAGTCCAACCACACACTTGACCTTGTCCGTCTAACCCTCTTTGCACAGTGCATCGACCCCCCTCGCGCGTCCGAAAGCTGTCCCGACCCCGACCCGGACTATCGCTACCGTTGGGTCCGGATCATCCCCAAACATCTATAAAACATCTCCGTTTTTCTTTTGATCTCTCTAGCCTATTTTTATCTCGAGCTTCTAATCTAAATCGGAGGGTCCGATTAGCACCTAACAAAATCCATCTGCTATATATACCAGTCAAACCCTAGTTTTTAGGCTTGTCACATCCATCCTTCCCATCCGCCTCCACCCGACCAACTCCCCTCTTCCTCGGGATCTCCTCCCGATCCAAATTCTCTCCGGCCCTCTCCCTTGATTTCCGCTGCCACCCAACCAGTGCACTCCCCCCAATCCATCCACCCACCTCGATCTGCCAGCCACAGCCGCCACTCCTCTCCTCGATCTCCTCCAACACAGCCGCCCGAGAACCTCCTCCTCGCCGATGTTTTTTCGTTGGAGTTTGCCGGCCGGAGCAGCAACATCCACCACAAGGAACTGCCTCGCGCCCTTGCCTCTCCTTCCTCCTTCCTCGCGTTTCTCTTTCGGTCTCTCACGCATGGCTCTCTATCTCTTCCAACATAGGACGCCCGCCATGGACAACGTCTTCCCAACAGCTCGCGTTGCCGTCCTCCGTCGCTTGCTCCGCCCCAAGTCTTCGTCACCTCCATGCCGAGCAGCAGCTCACCGGAGCACGAGCGCCACCCGGTCCGCCTCCCTCTGCCCGTCCCTCTCCTTCTCCTATCTTGTTCCTCCCTGTCTGACTCTCGTTTGAATTTCTTCCCTGCCATGGCCTTGCAGCTCCGCTGCCGCGCCATCTTCAGGTGCTCGGGCACGAGCTTGCCCGCGCCCCGTCTTCCTCCTCGTTGCGTGGATCTAGGCGGTTCGACGCCCAGCCGCTTGCCTCCCGCTCGCATTGACGTTGCAGCTCCCCTGCATCGCCCTGTTGTCGCGTCAGTAGCAGCCGCTGCCGTGGTCTTCTCCATCGCCAAGTACCAACGCTGGACCTGGACCCCGGACTCCCGCCGGACCTCGCCTCGCCGGAGATACCCCAAGTCCATCGCTGCCTTGCCAAGTCCCGCGCCGCCGCCGACCTCCCCTGTTTCTGCCTCGACCAGGAGGAGACGCTCGTAGTGCCGCTTCGCTCGTGTTGACCGCAGCCGCGCGTGACCTCCTGTGCCCTGGGCCACTTCTTGCGCCAAGATCCAGCCCAGCCGCGAGTCCTGTAGCCCTGCCTCACCTCCTTGGGCCGAGCCCACTGGGTGAGCAGCCCCTCTAGTTCCCCTATTCCTATCGGGCCAGCCAGATTCGGCCCGCGTGTTGTTTTCCAGATCTGTGAATTTTGCTATTATCCAGTGTTTGGCAGTTTTACAGAATAGTCCCCCTAGATCATGCATTTAATAGCTCACAAATGGTGCATCGGATTAAAATGTTTTATATATGAAACATTACTATAATTTCATCTAGTTTCATAATATGCCACTTTCATCCATGTTTGAAATGTTTAAAATGATGTTTGCTTTAATTTTCTTAGATGCCATGTTAAAATAATTCATTTCATGACTAAATAACCGTAGCTCCAAATTTAATAAACTTTATATGTAAATGGGGTAGAAAAATGCATAGTTTAACATGGTGGCATTACTTTGCATGTTTAATAACTCTAAAATTGTGCATAGGGCAGAACAGTACCAACTTTGAAATATGCATATGGGGATTTACCGGAATTGTTGTTCGTTGTTTCCGGCCTCATTTAAACTTGCCTAGATAGGTAGTTTTCATATGCTTCACCTCTTGCCATGCTAACCAACATTTAATATTGTTGAGTACATAAACGGGAGAGAACTAAATAAGTCATGTGGTGTTCCGTTGCATATTGAGCTCCACTTAATTTGTAGGATTGTTTGTGCATTTTGCCATGCCATGCCTCATTAAACCGGACATGCATCATACTGGGTTGTGCATCATGCCATGTTTATGTGATGGTTGTTTACTGTGTTGCTTGCTTCTTTCCGGGTTGCTTCTCTCGTTAGCTTCGGTTTCGGTCCGGAGTTGTGAGGATTCGTTCGACAACGTTGGTTCGTCTTCTTCATGGGCTCGTTCTTCTTCCTTGCGGGATTTCAGGCAAGATGACCATACCCTCGAAATCACTTCTATCTTTACTTGCTAGTTGTTTGCTCTATCGCTATGTCGCGCTACCTACCACTTGTTATATCATGCCTCCCATATTGCCATGTCAAGCCTTTAACCCACCTTCCTAGCAAACCGTTGTTTGGCTATACTACCGCTTTTTGCTCAGCCCCTCTTATAGCGTTGCTAGTTGCAGGTGAAGATGAAGTTTGTTCCATGTTGGAACATGGATATGTTGGGATATCACAATATCTCTTATTTTAATTAATGCATCTATATACTTGGTAAATGGTGGAAGGCTCGGCCTTATGCCTGGTGTTTTGTTCCACCCTTGCCGCCCTAGTTTCCGTCATACCGGTGTTATGTTCCTTGATTTTGCGTTCCTTACGCGGTTGGGTGTTATGGGAACCCCTTGACAGTTTGCTTTGAATAAAACTCCTCCAGCAAGGCCCAACTTTGGTTTTAACATTTGCCACCTAAGCCTTTTTCCCTTGGGAGTCACGCTCCCGAGGGTCATCTTTATTTTAACCCCTCCCTCGGGCCAGTGCTTCTCTAAGTGTGGGTCCGAACCGAGCTGCCTGCGGGGCCACCTCGAGGAAACTTGAGGGTTGGTTTTACTCGTAGCTAGTATCATCCGGTGTTGCCCTGAGAACGAGATACGTGCGACTTCTATCGGGATTGTCAGCACATCGGGTGGCTTTGCTGGTCTTGTTTTACCATTGTCGAAATGTCTTGTAACCAGGATTCCGAGACTGATCGGGTCTTCCCGGGAGAAGGAATATCCTTCGTTGACTGTGAGAGCTTGTGATGGGCTAAGTTGGAACACCCCTGCAGGGTATAAAACTTTCGAGAGCCGTGCCCGCGGTTATGTGGCAGATGGGAATTTGTTAATATCCGGTTGTAGAGAACTTGACACTTAACTTAATTAAAATGAATCAACCGCGTGTGTAGCCGTGATGGTCTATTCTCGCCGGAGTCCGGGAAGTGAACACGGTTCTTGTGTTATGGTTGTGCGTAAGTAGTTTCAGGATCACTTCTTGATCACTTCTAGTTCACGACCATTGCGTTGCTTCTCTTCTCGCTCTTATTTGCGTAAGTTAGCCACCATATATGCTTTGTGCTTGCTGCAGCTCCACCTCACTACCCTTTCCTACCCATAAGCTTAAATAGTCTTTGCTGAGTCCTCGTGGCTCACAGATACTTCCAAACAGTTGCAGGTGCCGATGATATCAGTGCAGGTGACGCAACCGAGCTCAAGTGGCCGCTCGATGAAGATCTTGATCGATGTTCTATGTCTTTTCCGGTTGATCAGTAGTGGAGCCCAGTTGGGATGATCGGGGATCTAGCATTTGGGGTTGTCTTCCTTTATTTTGGTTCCGTAGTTGGACCTTGTTTGTAATTTGGATGATGTATGTTTAACTTGTATTTGTGTGAAGTTGCGATTGTAAGCCAACTCTTTATTCCTTTCTTATTCAGTACATGGGATGTGTGAAGATTACCCCTCTTGCGACAAGCCTACCATGCGGCTATGCCTCTAAGTCGTGCCCCGACACGTGGGAGATATAGCCGCATTGTGGGCGTTACAGTTCCGGTACTCTATTAAAAGGAGGCCTTATATCCCTTAGTTTTCAATAGGACCCCGCTGCACGGGAGGGGAGGACAAAAAAATGGCATGCAAGTTTTTTTCATAAGCACGTATGACTATATTCGAAATACATGCCTACATTACATTGATGAACTGGAGCTAGTTCTGTATCACTCTATGTTATAACTGTTGCATGAGGAATCACATCCGACATAATTATCCATCACTGATCCATTGCCTACGAGCTTTTCACATATTGATCTTTGCTTAGTTACTTTTCCATTGCCACTGTTACGATTACTACAAAAACTACTACTGTTACTTTTGCCACCGTTAGCGTTACTTCCATATTACTTTGCTACTAAATAGTTTGCTGCAGATATTAAGTCTTTCAGATGCGGTTGAATTGACAACTCAACTGTTAATACTTGAGAATATTCTTTGGCTCCCCTTGTGTCGAATCAATAAATTTGGGTTGAATACTCTACCATCGAAAACTGTTGCGATCCCCTATACTTGTGGGTTATCGTGTACTTTTGCCTAGCCATGGCCTTTGCCAGTTGTGCCATAGGGAGCCGGAGTCTGCGGCACACCTTCTCTTCAAGTGTAGATACTCCTTACGGGTGTGGGAGGCCGTAAAGGAGTGGCTTGGCACCTCAGAGTTGCGTCTTGACCATTGGGGTGGTATGCCTTCGGTGCATGCTTGGTGGAATGCCAGGGGGGGTATGCCTTCAGTGCATGCTTGGTGGAATGCCAGGGTGGTATGCCTTCGGTGCATGCTTGGTGGAATGTCGTGGTGCTCACCAAGGGTCACAGGAGGAAAGTTATTGCCACTACACTCATGCTTGTGGCGTGGGCACTATAGAACGAAAGGAACGTGCAGGTTTTTCGCAACAAGTCTACACTACCTTTCATCATCTTCACACATGTTAGGGCCGAAGCTTGGGTTGTGGGTGACCGCCGGCGCGAAGCACCTGGGTTCTATTATGCCGCGAGAGTAGGCTTTTGTCTCATTTATTGAGGAGTAATGACCTCGCCTTAAAAAACTTCTGTCACCCTTCCTCTTTACTAGTAAATATGTATGTGCAATGCACGTTGATATTTGACAGTATATAAATTGCATATAGATTATGTAGGATAGTTGGTATTAGGCATATATTATGTGCATGTAATATTAGGTAGTATATTATTTACACATTAATATGTGATTAGCGTCCATATGGTATTTGATATGGTATCAATTGCACATTAAATATGTTTTTAACACAACACAGACGCAAGCGCTTTAGCATCCATATTGGTATTCGATATGATATCAATTGCACATTAAATATTTTTTTAAACACAATACAGACACAAGCGCTCATATATACGCATACCATCACCCTTATGAACGCACACATGCACACCCTATCCTTATGAGCATATTCGAAAGACTGAGCTGGCATATCAGAACGTCTCCTCCCACTGAATGCGCATCGCCGGAAATCCTGAAGGGTGAGTGTATATGTTGAGCACTTGACATTGGAGCAGTCTGGTTTGTTGGATTAACCTGGTTTAATGGTCGCAATTTATTGGATCAACCCCTTTGGCTCTTTTTAGATTGGTATAGATGTGAGTAGGCCATTTTGGAGATCGAGCTCCATGGAGGATTTTATTTTGAAAATTTCAAATTTATAAAATTTTAGTTTCAAAAAATTCTGAAAAGAAATACACATGTATGCAAGGATGTAATGTGTATATGCTCAAAAAAAAGGATGTAATGTGTATGTGTGATATTTTTTAAGATGAAATATCTTGAACTGCGGGTTGCACAAAAAAAATCATGGACTTTGAAAATGAACAGTACGTATCAGAACATCCGAAAGACTGAGCTGGCATATGAGAACGTCTCCTTCCATTGAATGCGCATCGCTGGAAATCCTGAAGGGTGAGTGTATATGTTGAGCACTTGACATTGGAGCAGTCTGGTTTGTTGGATTAACCTGGTTTAATGGTCGCAATTAATTGGATCAACGCTATTGATATAGATATGAGTAGGCCATTTTGGAGACCGAGCTCCATGGAGGATTTTATTTTGAAAATTTCAAATTTATAAATTTTTAGTTTCAATTTTTTTTGAAAAGAAATACACATGTATGCAAGGATGTAATGTGTATGTGTGATATTTTTTAAGATGAAATATCTTGAACTGCGGTTGCACAAAAAAATCATGGACTTTGAAAATGAACAATATATATACTAAAAAGCCTCAGATTTGTCTCTTTTGTGGGGCTCTCCACTCATGTACATTATGTATTTATTAGGTATATGTGTATAATTTTTCAGATTTGCATTTTGAAGTTTTTAAATTAGGCCTCCATTGAGCTAGACAAATCTTTTATCGCCGTTTCGAAAAAAAAAATCTCAAATCGACCGAAGTAAGCTTGGGTCCAAATGATTATTCAGAGTAACTACGAGGGTGTTTCGACAAAACGCCATGGGTCATTTCCTCGTTCGATCTGGGCCGCAAATGCTCTGATCAAACGGCCGCCTAGCCGAACAGGAATCAGGGAGAGCGAGGGGCAGCAGATCGTCGCCGCCGCAGGCCCGCAGCCGTCCCGCATCGCAGTCGCCGCCGCCGCGTCGTGCCAGCTTTGAGCGAGACGAACCGATGGCGGGCACCGCAGCCGTGTACCGGAGGGTCATGAAGGCAGTGCAGAAGCACGTCGGCGGGAGCGCCGATAAGAAGCACTTCCGCGAGTTCGTGGCCGCCGAGTTCCGCAGCCCGGCCGGCACGGAGGCCGACGCCAGAGCGAGACTGCGGCTCGCCGGGGACTACGCGTACCATCTCACCAGCATCCAACACCAGAAGGTAGGACCATTTTTTTTTTCTGTTGTTACTTCCGGTTAGAAAGGTGTGCTTACTTGTGTTCGACGAAATGCTAATGAAGACCGGTAGTTCGTGGGAGTTTACTGTTGTGGCTAATTTGGGACTGGGTTATTTTAGATGAAAGACTCTAAATGAGCCCGGCTTTGAATTAACAAAGCCATCAACCGGCCAGGAATTACAACACTCTTACAAGTACAAACCAAATCGGCTAAACTGATACAATGGGGCAAACTGGAAAGCTAACAACAACATGATCCACTACAAGCATCCTAGGGCAGGGAATAGAAAGAACAAAGCTTGAATGCAGATGCACTCCTCACAATTGCACCAAAGAAGAAATGGCAGATGCGGCAAAGCTTGGAACAGCCAACCATCACAGCCGGACAACAGATTGTGCGACTAGAGGAACACAACATCTTCCTTCTCTATTCTGAAGGGGAACCCTATCCCCTCGCCTTGGCTCGAAAGGCGCCATGAGCCCGAGAGCTAGCAGGATGCCATCCTTGACGCAGCAACAGATCGACCACCCTTAATCTAGCACACCTTGCTAGCCGCACCGCCACTGTCTAAGAACAACCAAGAGGAGCTGGAGAGCTTCCAGGAGCGCTCGCCATCAAACGAGGCAGCCATCACCGAGAAGAACGAAGATCAGCAAGAGCGAGCAAGGCAGCCGGCTGAGTCGGGCCACAACTGAAGGTCGGGTGCCTATGGCTTCCACCATGCCGCCACCGCCAGAAAAGGGGAACCCATCCTCTTCCGCCCGGATTGAGGGCGCCACACCACCGGAATTGGGCGACACGAGCCGCCATCGGGGAGCACTATTTAAAAACATGCAGACACCTTCGCCACTCAGCTCCTCCACACCAACTCGAAGCCAGAGTACTCAACCCCTCCACCTGCAACTCCTATTTTCCGAGCACCCGAACACCCCAGGCAACGCCTCCAAAAAGGGCACGGCGCACATGGCGCCACCGCCGCCCAATTCGAGAGGATTTTGGGCTTTCACCCAGGCGTGGGGTCGGGGTGGGGAGAGGGGACCCCAACGGTGCCTCCATGGAGGAAAACGGCGACCAAGGCCGTCGCCACCGCCGGGACAGACGGGCCGACCAGAGTTTCCCTCGGTCCCCGATGCACCAAGGCGGACAGTCGAGATCGCAAGCCGCCAAGTGCGGCGGGAGAGAAGTTGCAGAGGGGGGAGCACGCACCTCCAGATCTGACGCAGGGGAACCGCGCCGTGACCAGCTCCTGCTGGCGACTCACCGCCCTGCGGTCGAGACTCTAGCCAGCCACCACCAGTGGCCGCTGTCTGCCGGAAGATGCCGCCGCCATGCCTGCTGCCGGCGACTCACCGCCCACGCGGTCGAGACTGAGATATTTTGGATTTGCATTTAGCTGATTGACCTGTCTTTCTATACTTTTCATATGTGCTAATTGTTTTGCCCATGCAACAAAAAAGTTTAGCGTCCGAAGTGTATTAGAATAGACAACAAAGCTTATCTAATTCCTAAATTCCATGATGCAACCTCGTTAGATCACCATTTTAGAGCGATATTGCTCTGGCAGTCTAGTTTGAATGGTGATATCTAACTAATAGAATTTGCGTTATAAGTAAATGATACTATTATAATACCAGAATATGCTCGCTTTATTACTGATTTCCATAACACAACCTATTTTAGATTGAACAAGTCATTCACATGATCACATCCTTGTAATAGTGGTCATAGCACCCTTGGCTTTTCATGCACCGTGTATTCCACTAACTGCAAAATATGCTTGATCGTCCAGGAACTGCTATTCTCATACAATATAGCTGTGGATCGATCTGATGAAATGAAGAAGATATTGAACAAATCTGCTGCCAGTGTAGGCCTTCAGCTTCCAGATGTCTACCAGCCTTGAGAGCTTGGGCGACCCGTGGTACTGCTTTTGGGCAACTTTGCTTGAGTTACAAATTTCCAGTTGTTCTGGATAGTTTAGCGTGCTATAGCTGTAAGCAGCTGTACTCTCCCCAATAACGACCAGTGGCATTGATTCTCTTGATGCTTTGTACTACCTTGTTCCATGGCGTCTGCTTACCCTTAAATTATAAATTCAGCTGTACTCTTGAAGTTAAGTTATGTGCATCCATCATGTTCGTGTTGTAATTTGCACAAATCTGAATTGTTGTATGGTAGGTTGCTCCTTTCTGTTTACCCTTAAATTATATATATTTCTGTTATTTATTTTTGTGAAGTACTCCCTCTGTAAAGAAATATAAGAGTGTTTAGATCACTAGTGATCTAAATGCTCTTATATTTCTTTGTGGGGGGAGCACTTCATTATATCATCTGACCTGCTTGAGTTCATCAATAGAACTATTCAAACTCTTCTCTTGCTATGTCAACTTTTGTCATGCAAGGTCAACATGCCTTAGAGTTAGGAACATCTAATAATGTAAAAATGTACAAACAATGTTGATAATACTTCGGTTCATTACACTCCTTAAATCTTTTGCTGACGTAATTGAATAGTCTTGCACTTTGCCTTTTCTATACATTGTAAAGAATGATGCCAACTCACAGTGGCCATATCTATAGACAAATTCCTAAACATATATGAGCGATACTTATCAGCTCATGTCTTTCAAGGACTGGGCGGGACTTCTATCTGGGGTGTTACTTTCTTTAGCATCGTCCTGAACTATTTCATCCTCAGATATCGTGTTGGCTTCTGTAGATGTCCGTGCGGAACTTGTATTTGAATTAGTAATTTCCTTAGCATCGTCCTCACTAGTTTCTTCCTTGCATGCTGTGGTAGCTGCTGCAGATGTTCCAGCATCTTCACTTCCTTTTTGTGCCCAAGCTGGAGCAAAAGCCACTGTTTTGTTGCCATTGTTCCTGTTCTTGTCATAAAAACCATCTTCAAAGGAACCATAGTCTATATTCTGCAATACTGTTGGAATCTGTATCCCCCCTACGAGTACTTCTTTCTCTCGCATATCTGTATCAATCTTTTCCCTTGTATTGGTCACGTCCAACCCAATATATGGAGTGTAGAACCCAGCTTCCAGTGCACCCTCACCTACATGTGATCGAAAGTCGTTCAGTGGAGGAGGGATCTTGGTGAAGAACACTTCGGCAAAGTTTTTTGTAATGCTCTTTCGGTAAGGGTTATCCTTCTTGTCATAATTGTATCTGAAGTTTTCGTATGTTGTCTGCAGAATTTGTAGTTGACATCAGTAAAATTATGCAAGCATATTAACATAAAATACAACAGTAATATGCATTGCAATTAACTCCTACACAACTAGACATCACAAACAATCCACTCACGTCCTTATACGGTGGGTACGGCTCTGCCCCACTTTTTCACCAGGGCAGGAAACTCACATTTTCACGCTGTTTCTACTTAATCAACCAAGGCAGGAAACTCACATTTTCCTGTCCCTGCATTATGGTATATGGAGCAGCTAGTTCAAGAGATTACACCTATGAGTATTGTGTAGTGTACTCAAGTGCATTACTCCAGTTACAGTTAGAAGGACTAGAAACTACAACAATTATCTAAAATTGTAGCAAAATGACCTAAATTTTACCTGATTAGTACTGATCAGATAGAGATGCAATACTGTTAGGCCACCGACGAACCATACAACAATTGAAGTATAGATGATTAGCACAAAAGAGTAGACTTCCTTGCGCAAGGCCTTCCAGATAGAGCCGCCGTTGTCTTGCATTTCGCCGTGGACATTCAACCATGAAAAGATTAAGACGGATATGCACAGGAATGTCGATGTGGCGATGAATAGAAAGAAGTAGCGATAGTTTCTCTGCAAGGCAAATAAAAAACGTTGTGATTATGATGGGCCAACTGCAATTGAGGCCTTGAAAGTCAACTAGTGGGATATAGGTTAGGTATAGTTCAGGACTTAGTTCACAAATCAGTTTGCTTGTTCGGTAACCTTACCTGCAAATCTAGTCAGATAATGGAATACACTAACGACTTGCTGCCACTAGCTGTATGTTCTCATTCAACTTAATTGGTTAAGAAAAGTTCTGTAGTACTGTTACAAGCCCAAATGTAAATATCTTTTGTAAACTACATAGCTTTAGATATACCTTAACTTTGCACTGAAAGAAAACTAAGAGGTGATTAAAGGGAGTTAGGCTAGGTCTAGACTTTTACTCGGAAAGATTGTTTGACCTTTTCTCTTCCTGGCTCTTACTGAAGATAAAGTTCAATCAAGAAAGGTTAGTTTTTTTTTGCTCTGCTAGATGCTTATCATAATGATATTCTATATGACTAATGGTAGGGAATGAGCAATAACCATGTGTACTTACGAGTCCAATGCACTGGCCAACCCATGGGCAGTGGTGATCAAACTTCTGGACGCAGTTGTTGCAGATGGAGCAGTGCGAGGATCGTGGCGGGCGGTACCTGAGGCAGGTCTCGCAAAACTTGAGCTTCACCGTGAAGCCATTCACGTTGACATCCTTGGTCCGGCGAAACCTCATCCGTGGGGTGCCCCCGACGCTCCACTCCATAGATGGCGTGGCAGGGAGGTTCCGTTCATCAGCTTCAGGCGGCGGGGCTCTTGTGTTCCGTGGCACTATTCCTGGGTCCCTGGCCGATGTCATGAACAGGAAGAACAGGTCCTGCAATTTTTTTTGGCGAACATCATAAGGGTCCTACAGTGTTGCACCTGGTATGCATACTGGCAACTGGAATCGTAAGTTTGAAACCCCCGCCCTGTTGGTTTCAGCCTCAGGTCTGAAGGCTGGAGTCGCTGTTGACTCCGGCCATTCTGTTTATTGCGGGTATGATGGTAGAGCTGATGAAGAAGGTGCCAGGGAAGGTATGCAGACAGCAAGATGAAGACTAACCATTAGTGTTGTGATGATAACAATCAGTAGCGCAGCCCGGTGCATGTGTGGTTGCCCGTTGGAGCGGAAGAACTTGGACTGCATCTGGTAGCAGAAGACGATGGCTGGGCCGGCGACGAGGAACGATGACAGCAGCAGGGAGGCTGCGTCCGGCCCGAGTATAAGCCGTCCGCCGCACAGGAATACCTGCAGAGAAGCGAAGAATGATGTGTGGTGAGTACACTCTGCTCCCTCACACAGGTGAAAAACCTGGGGCACGAAACCTGCAGCTTTCATGAATCCCTGATTTAGCTGCACGGCTCCCATGGCGCGCCAAAGCTCTCTGACCACGGCACGGAGAAGGCGGCGAAGAGGGGAGTCGAGCAAGCATGTACGTACGTTGTTCCCTTTCCAGCTCTGGTAGAGCCGCTTGGGTTGCGGCGGGGACGACGACGGCTCGGCCTCCGACGGCACCATCATCTTGTCCCTCCTCTCGCTGCTGCTTCAGTCCTCAAGCATGGGGAAGACTGGAATTTTTCTGTGTGTGCCTGGCTCTAGTCGACAGGACGGGCGATGCTGCCGAGCGAGGCGGCGGCGGTGGGGACGATGGCGATGACATTGAGGCCGCCGTCGTTGGGATGGCCGCACGCCGCTGCTACGCTGGCGTACTTTTGCTGTTGTTTAAGGCGTGGTTGCAGGCAGGACAAAGTTTGGACTTTGGAGCGTAGAGGAAAGCGAGGGAGAAGTTTGTTTGTTTGCTCGTCCGGTTGGTTAGGCGCAGACAAAGGACAGGGCGGCGATCCCGATCGGCCTTGATGTGTACACTTGTCTTTTTTTCCTTTTCCCACGCACTTGAAATTATGCTCGCTAAGCCACGCAACGGCTACGATAAACGGTAGTATATGCCCGAAGATCATTTGTTCAGCAACACACAGCTTATACACATTAAGCCGACCCGCAGGGCCCGCATGTTGGATTCTAGAAACATCAGGCTAGCCATAGTAGGGTAACTTAAGTAGTAACTTAACACACCCCAAGACAATTCTACTTATGTGGCAAGTATTTAATGAGGAGAGAGATGTTTGGAGTACCATAATATGTTACTGTAACATAGCGCTTCTCGAGGTAAATTGAGTCTATAAGACAATAAATAAAACAATGTATGACACTACTACTAAGATACTTTGCACTATGGATGTAGTAACTTAGACTAGTGTCATATGCATGACACTAGTATAAGTTACTCCCCACTATGACCAGCCTCATGGACGTGTATGGACATTTTTTTGAAGTAAGCAGCGTTGTTGTGAAATAAGCACAAACATTGTCAATTGTTTACGTTTTTGTAGTTTCTTTCCATTTCCTTCTTTTTGGAGGATTTTTATTGGATTTGTGGAATTCTAAAAACCGATGATGAATACAAAAACTTAGGAACTGGAAGTTCCATGAAATAGAAGTTGTTCCATTGCATCACCGGGGAAACTGAAAATCTCCCTTCGCGGGTGGAAAATGCACCATCCGTAAGAGTAGATTCTGATGGTATGGTGTCTCGACGAGGTGAGAAGATTAGAGGGGAAACACGAGACAATATTTACCCAGGGTCAGGCCTTCCTTACATGGTAAAACCCCACTCTTGGTTGTGTATATATTGCGGTTGGGGTGTACAAAGTATAGGTATTACCTAGAGATTTTGATTTGTCTATCGACTAGCTCGACCCCGACTTATACAAGATACCAAAGCCCCTAGGGTTACAAGAACCGAGTCGGCTATGTTTGTAGAGGGGAGTCCTCCATGGCCCCGCCTTGTATTGAATGGCAAGGCTTCCAGAGTCTTCCTCCCCTGAAAGTGAACACTTGTCGCCGAGCTCCAACGGTCGGCCTACTGCCGGAGTCCACGAACCACTCTGGTTTTAATTTGTTGATGAAGATGACCAGCCGATGCAAGAGAGCTCCCCGCGTTGGTGGCCTCCGCGAGCCGAATTCCTGCGCAACACATTTGAATTTCACGAGCCTAGACCGGACAAGACTCCCCACCTGGTCGAACCATGCCACCTGTCAGGTTTGACCGTTGCTCAACATGACATGTGGGATTGGGGCCCCACTCGGAGCACGTACCATCAATATTGCGGCTTGCGCCTCGATCCGTGCTGCATTAACAACCACTCCTCAACCCCCCTCTCCCCCTCCCCTCCCCCTCCCGCGCTTTAAGTGGCATTAGTGGGGATATGAAGAGATATGCTGCCGTGTGGGGGAGATTTCTGTGACACCCCCGACTCAATTGTGCACTAGTCATACACGTAAATACGCACGATCAAGATTAGAAACTCAAGGGAAGATATCACAACACAACTCTAGACACAAATTCAAACATAAAGCTTTATATTACAAGTCAGGGCCACGAAGGCTCGAATACATAAATCAGCGAAAGTAACAATATCTAAGTACAGACATAATTAAACAAGTTTTTCGTAAGAAGGCTAGCAAAACAACGACATCTAGATCGAAAAGGCGCGGGCCTCCTGCCTGGGAGCCTCCTATCTACTCCTGCCCGTCGGTCTCCACATAGTAGTAGGCGTTGTCGATGTAGTAGTAGTCATCGACGGGATCAAGTGGCTCCTAGGCTCCGTCATTTGATCGCAGCAATCGGGTAAAAGGGGAAAAGGTAGCAAAGCAACCGTGAGTACTCATCCAAAGTACTCGCAAGACTTACATCAGATCTAAGCTAAGTATGCATCGGTATCAAAGAAAAGGGGATGTATCTGTGGACTATACCGCAGAATTGCCAGAATAGAGGGGAAGGCCTAGCCTATCAAAGACTAGCATCTTGCAGCATCTTGCAACAAGAAAATAGAGTAGCGTAACATATCATATAGTAACAAGTATATAATAGCAACGCCCAGAGATCCTTCCTCAACTCCCTGCGAGAAAGCAATCCTGGAGCTATCATATCCATTTATTGTCACAAGTATCCAGTTCTAGTTGTAGTAGATCGGGATACAACTCCGAGCTTCCGTTATCGTGGACACGGCTATTCAAATAGATTACTTCCCTGCAGGGGTGCACCAACTTACCCAACACGCTCAATTAACTCTGGTCGGACACACTTTTCGGGTCATGTCCGGCCTCGATGTTGGGTAACGTAGCAATAATTCAAAATTTTCCTACGTGTCACCAAGACCAATCTATGGAGTCATCTAGCTACGAGGGAGGAGTGGATCTACATACCCTTGTAGATCGCGCGCGGAAGCGTTCAAGAGAACGGGGTTGATGGAGTCGTACTCGTCGTGATCCAAATCACCGATGATCCTAGCGCCGAACGGACGGCACCTCCGCGTTCAACACACGTACGGAGCAGCGACGTCTCCTCCTTCTTGATCCAGCAAGGGGGAAGGAGAGGTTGATGGAGATCTAGCAGCACGACGGCGTGGTGGTGGAAGTAGCGAGATTCCAACAGGGCTTCGCCAAGCGCTGCGGGAGGAGGGAGATGTGTCATGGGAGGGAGAGGGAGGCACCAGGGCTTAGGTATGGTTGCCCTCCCTTCCCCCCACTATATATAGGGCCAAGGGAGAGGGGGGAGGCGCAGCCTTGGCCCTTCCTCCAAGGAAGGGTGCGGCCAGGGAGGAGTCCCACCTCCCCAAGGCACCTCGGAGGTGCCTTCCCCTTTTAGGACTCTTCCTTTCCCTTGATTCTTGGCGCATGGGCCTCTTGGGGCTGGTGCCCTTGGCCCATATAGGCCAAGGCGCACCCCCTACATCCCATGTGCCCCCCCGGGGCAGGTGGCCCCACCCGGGGCAGGTGGCCCCACCCGGTGGACCCCCTGGACCCTTCCGGTGGTCCCGGTACAATACCGGTGACCCCCAAACTTGTCCCGATGGCCGAAATAGCACTTCCTATATATAATTCTTTACCTTCGGACCATTCCGGAACTCCTCGTGACGTCCAGGATCTCATCCGGGACTCCGAACAACTTTCGGGTTACCGCATACTAATATCTCTATAACCCTAGCGTCACCGAACCTTAAGTGTGTAGACCCTACGAGTTCGGGAACCATGCAGACATGACCGAGATGACTCTCCGGTCAATAACCATCAGCGGGATCTGGATACCCATGTTGGCTCCCACATGTTTCACGATGATCTCATCGGATGAACCATGATGTCAAGGACTTAATCAATCCCGTATACAATTCCCTTTGTCTAGCGGTATGATACTTGCCCGAGATTCGATCGTCGGTATCCCAATACCTTGTTCAATCTCGTTACCGGCAAGTCTCTTTACTCGTTTCGTAACACATCATCCCGTGATCAACTCCTTGATCACATTGTGCACATTATGATGATGTCCTACCGAGTGGGCCCAGAGATACCTCTCCATTTACACGGAGTGACAAATCCCAGTCTCGATTCGTGCCAACCCAACAGACACTTTCGGAGATACCTGTAATGTACCTTTATAGCCACCCAGTTACGTTGTGACGTTTGGCACACCGAAAGCACTCCTACGGTATCCGGGAGTTGCACAATCTCATGGTCTAAGGAAATGATACTTGACATTAGAAAAGCTTTAGCATACGAACTACATGATCTTGTGCTAGGCTTAGGATTGGGTCTTGTCCATCACATCATTCTCCTGATGATGTGATCCCGTTATCAATGACATCCAATGTCCATGGTCAGGAAACCGTGACCATCTATTGATCAACGAGCTAGTCAACTAGAGGCTTACTAGGGACATGGTGTTGTCTATGTATCCACACATGTATTTGAGTTTCCCATCAATACAATTCTAGCATGGATAATAAATGATTATCATGAATAAGGAAATATGATAATAATCAATTTATTATTGCCTCTAGGGCATATTTCCAACACTCGGCTGATCGACACATCGTAGTCCTACCTAGGCTCAACAGAGAGGCCAGCATGCCAGTTTAAATCCTAAGTGCGAAGGGGTCATGGGCCTATCGTCCTAAGCACTCCTGCACGTTGCGAACGCGGCCTGGAGCAGACCCACCTCCTTATACAAGCGCAGGCGGTTACTGTCCAACCAAGCGCGCACCGCTCAACTGCCGACGTTTGTGAGCTTCCGAAAGAATCGTATGATGCCAAGTGCCCATAATTATTCCCGCGTGGTGGTTAGTGTGAAAAGGCCAGAGGCCTACTCAGATCACATATCCAAACTGTTAGTGTATTGGGAGCTCGCGGAGACACTACAAAAAAATACACTTCCATGATGATACGTGCTTGTCACAGTAGGTCGCATTTTTTGTCATGCATGTACATCCATGACGATTTTATGACAGAATCAAGATAGTCATACCTATGCTGTCGTAGAAGTGTTCCATGACATTACCAAAATTATCATCACGGAAGTGTCCACTTCCATGACGATAAATCGCGCGTCACATAAGTGCTTTCATCAAGGGTGACCGACACGTGGCATCCACCGTAACGGAACGTCGTTAAGCTATCGGGTCGGGTTTTGGATTTGATAACCCGTTAACAGCCCCGACCAATGGGGATTTTCCACGTGTAAAATCATCATTGGCTGGAGGAGACACGTGTCAGGTCCGCGTTGGCATAGGTGTCACTCATCCAATGGGCGAGACGCGCCTATGATGTGTTGACACGTGGACCGGCCCATCAAATTTAAATGGGCCGGCCCAACTGAAGGCCCACAAGATTTTGCGGACCATAATGGGCCGGCCCAGCTAAAGGCCCACGAGATTTTGCGAACCATAATGAGTTGGCCCAGCTAAAGGCCCACAAGATTTTGCGGGCCATAATGGGCTGGCCCAGGTAAAGGCCCACAAGATTTTTATGTGCCATAATGGGCCGGCCCAGGTAAAGGCCCACAAGATTCTTGCGGATCATAATGGGCCGGCCCAGCTAAAGGCCCACGAGATTTTGCCGACATTAATGGGCCGGCCCAGCTGTAGGCCCACAAGATTTTGGGGACCCTAGTAGGCCGGTCCATTAACTGGCTGCCATGTTTTGGGCCAAATGCCGGCCCATATTTGATCCGGTCCATTAATGGCCTGCCACGCTCCAGGCCTAATAGTGGACCATATGAGATCCGGCCCGTTAAAAGCCTACCACGTTCTGGGCCAAATTACGGCCCAGATCAGGTCCGACCCTTTAAGAGGCTTTGGGCTCAATTATGGCCCATATTAGATTCGGCCCGTCAACTGGACACTATGCTTTTGGGCCCACTTGTTAAAGGCCCACTTAATAATTCAGCCTGATATTAGTTTTGGCCTGTTAAGGGCCCGTTTAACATTCCGGCCCTACAATAATTTCGGCCTATTAAAAGCCCGTCATATAGTTGGGCCTAACTACGGCCCGGTTTGCATCCGGCCTGCTCGCAGCCGATATCTGATTGGGCCAAACAAGGACCGAGAAAATTTTGGTCTGTTAAAAGCCCATGATTTGATTCGCACAATCATGGGCCGGGGTTCATTTCGGGCTGTTGCTGGCCCGTGAGCTGTTCGGCACGTTTTAGGCCCAACCTACATCGTGATTGCATGACGGCCCGATTATGTACCGTAATTTTACGGTTTGGCCGGTTTACTGTGAAGACGGGATATATATACAGTAAAATAACTGTAGCATCGTGAATAAGAAAAAAACTAGACTATAGAATAAAGAAATCACGGCATATTACATCCACTGGGCATCAAAGTTCGCCACTATGATAATAAAGCACAAGCAGACAACAGATTACATACACTGGGCATCAAAGATCGCCACCAGTGCAAATAAACACGCCGACAAAATAATATACAAAACCGACAGCACTTCAATAGAGTTCAAGAAAGGTTAGCCCTGCTGGGGAGCTGTAGCGCAAGCAGCTGAGTAAGATGATGAGACCACGCTTGTTCAACACTTATATCTTCCTCACTCTGAAAGATAAACAAGCAGACAGATGACAGGTTTTGCACATAAAAGTATCAGTGCTGACAATTCATCACATTTCTTACTGACGAATAAAGTGACACAGTTTAAAATTGCATTAACACAATATGGTATTGTTCAGGTCAAGACATGGCAGGAAATGACATTGTGAAGGAGTTGGCAGCTTCACGACACCACTGGATTACAGATCAAGAACTCATAAGTATCAATGGTTAGTGTGCTGTCAATTTATACCATTTCAGATTGGCAAATAAAGAGACGGTTTAAATAATAGTAGAATGATATGAAATTTTTCATAGTTAAGACATTGCAGAATATGACATTGTGCTGTAGTGGGTAGGTTCATCACACCACTGGATTACGGATGAAGAACAGAAGCATACATGCAGTGCAAAAGAAGATCACTTGCTCTGTATAGTTTAATTTACATGTATGAAGAAGGAACTTGGTTGTACAACTGAAAACTTAAATTGAGAAAGGACAAACTTTTGTTTATGAACTACATAATAAACTTTAAACAAGCAATTTAATACAAACACCAAAAATAAACAGTTGTTGCAGTCATGCCTAACCAAATATATACAACAAACTTTGAAGGCTTGAGATGGACAAACTTACATTATTGATGAAGACAGGCTCTATAAAGGCCTTGTCCATGCTGATGGGGGGGGGGGCAATTCAAGAAGTTTACCACATAATCTTCTTCAAAAGCATTGCCTTTATTCTACATTTTGTTAAGAGTAAATATAGATGTGATAATGTACGAAAAATGGAGAATATTTAAAATAAGATGAAGAGTGATGCTACATAACCAAGTAGCTATAGATGTAAGTGCAGCGATACAGGCAAAAGGTACAGCCAAGAGCAATGCACAGCTAAACTTCTTCAGTACCAACCTTATGGTAAGAGTAAATATAGATCTGATGTGTAGAAAATGGAGGGCAAAGGAAAATAAGCTGCAAAGTGATGGTACATGAACAACCACCTGTCATTATAAGTACACTGATAAAGGACAACATGTACTTACAAGAACAATGCAGAGCTAAAAAACATTGGCATTGGATATATTCTACACTAATGTAACCATTCATACAGATCATATAATTTGGAGCAAACAATTGGTAAGCAAGCTATCATGCATACTGCTGTCACATAATGAACCAGATATGTATGCAAGTACAGTGATACAGGACAACAGGTACTAACAAGAGCAAAGCAGCGGGCAACATATTTGTGATATCCTGTCGTTCTTGTCAAACCGGAATTTTTCTTCGAGCAGATTTCCTGCAAAAAAGATCCGTAAGGCACATGCGGAAAAGTAGAAGTTCAAATTGTCATATGATTTCATAGACAGTACCTCATCCTGGGAACGAGACCAGTGCATAATAAGGTTTTTCCATTCAATGTCTTCTAAATTTAGCACAGGAGACTTCGCCAGAAATTCGTTTATAGACTTGCCATCAAAGTGTGATTTCCTCAGGTAACACCGATACTGCTGCAATGCTTCCTTAAAAAGCACAAGCAAGCTTTGCTCGTCATGACTATCCAGATTGACCCTCGCCTAATTACAATAATGTAATGTAAATCATTAATGTGTTCAATCAGCAGAAAACAGGAAAATAATAACCATGAATAATAGCACTTACACGTAAGTTGGACAGGAAGATGTGAAAATGGTGTTTGTCTTCACAATAATCTTCCCATGATGGGAATATATGCATGTAGTCCCTAACAACATTGAAAGCATTTTCTTTTAAACTGGGAATAAATGGAATGGGGTTCCAATCTGCAGGAATTGGCCGTCTCTGCAGTTGGGATAGGTCTTCGGCCGATGGACTTGCTGTACTTTTTGCTGGAGTGGGATTTTTCTGTGGTACAGCTGGTGCTATGGCAAATGAAATCGGTATACCTTTTGCTGGAGTGCAGGTCCTATGTGGTGGGGCTAGTGGTGTGGCCAGTGAAGTATGGGTACAGTCTGCTGGAGTCGGTCCTACGTTTTGTGTCACTGGTTGTACAGCCAATATAAGTGGGGTGCTGTCTGATTTCTCTGGCACCACCATGTTTTTCAAGGATTTTGCTGGTGCTCCTTCAGGTTCGGCAATCACCCTCTTCCTTTTTAATGTCTGATGCACAAGAAACAACATTTGAGTGAAAAAACATGGTATGATGACAGATGGAATATGTATTGATAATGGATGGGCATGGCATCTCGACATATATGATGAGTAAACTAAGCAGATGGCGGTGCAAAAAAGTAGAAGAAATGCAAGACAATATATGCAAGATACCCACAATCAATAAAACATTGCCAAATTAGAACAGACACCTTGATGGGTGAACAGGACAGGCCATCTGCCTTTGACTCCTCGAGGTTAGAATAGTCATTAGGATCATATTCTGAACAAGAATCAACATGTGGGGAGCGTATGAGTTTCATTGCATCCAGAATGGCACTCAATGCCTTGGTGCCAATTTTGTAAGTGATTGGAGTGTTTAGCTTCAAGAGTGGACTGCTGCTAGTGCGACACAAAGCAGCTACACAGATCATAGTGTAGATATAACGGGAAAACCTTAAGCATCAGGGTAAAATCAGCAAAGTGGAACTTGCTGGAATATATGTGCTAGTATTGCCGGTACGGCTAGAAAGGCTTCGGATACCAGCTCTCTTAAAGTGAAGATGTGGTACTGTTAATATCAGTGTAACTCTCAAAGGCGACACAACTCCCCGCATTTCCTTGCTATTCTTATAGGATTCAAGTGGGCAGGCCACTACAAATCCTATTCCTATGTTTACAAGATCCTACAAATCAAGGAGGCTCAAAGTGTCCATCACAACCGACCGTATAGACCTCTACACTGCAAATGTCCCTGCTCATCTTCAGTACAAGGAACATACTGTACTACTATCATACTCCCTCCGTTCCAAAATATAAGTCTTGGTAGAGATTTCCACTATGGATCACATACAGATGTATCCAGATACATTTTAGAGTGTAGATTCACTCATTTTGCTCCATATGTAGTCCATGGTGGAATTTATACAAAGACTTGTATTTAGGAACGGAGAGAGTACATGTTAAAGAAGAAGGAAGAGGAACATGGTAAAGAAGAAGCATATTTTGGATAATAAAATGTTGGTTGCGCAGTGCCCACACATGATGAACCAGAGCGCATTAAGAATGCAACTCCCAGCTGTCTCTCGACCATTCCAGGCGGTTGGATGAAGATCCTACGTCTCCTAATCCTTCTTCTTCCTCGTCTCTGATTCTTCCCATACAGAACACCGCATGGGCCGTCGGCCGGACCACCGCCCCCACCGCCTGTGTTCCTCCGCCACCCCCACCCCAACCCCCACCCGCGTCGAGTTTTCTTCATTTGGCAAGGCCCCACAACCACCCGAGCCCCTTCGATCACACCGGCGAACTCCGGCGAGCTCTGAAAAATCGACTGACCCAATTTTGAAATTTAGTCTACTGTGATTTAACTAGTGTGGAATATAAAAGGGGAAAACCATAAGCATTGGGAGTATAGTGTTGAGCGTGCCATGGCGGATCTGAAGGTGCAAACCGGACAAAGGCAACTTCGCAACCAAGACAAGAAATCAGAGTAAAGCAGTGGCGATCTATTTTCTTGCTACGATAAATAAGTTGAGCAGATACGAAAGAGTACCGCCTCTGGTGCGACGCCGTGTACGCATCTGCTGAGAATTTGACGGTGCTGCGATAGCGATGGCTGTCGGCAGCGTGGAAGCAGATCTAGGAGGGTAGACGGTGGCGGCGGGGCGCGATGGACGAGACGGCCGTAGGAGCGGCACCGGCAAGGTGGACGACGGCGGGGATGAAGCGAGAGGATGGGATGCAAGGATCCAGGTCCGAAGCCGTGGATGAGAGAGGTCGATCTCTTGTAATGGACGGCGGCGTCGGGGTATCAGCTCTGGCATGGTGGAGGAGGACGGCGGTGGATGGGGTGGCGGACGGCGGCGGATGGAGGAGGGTGGGGTGGAGAGGGTTTTTTGGCGCCCACGGAGTACGAATGGGGAAAAGGGAGGTAGAGAGGAAGGGGGAACCATGTATTCAGAGCGCGCTTGTCTCAAATGTGAGGAAATTTACAAACTTAGCCCCTATTTCAAATTTCTACTACATCACAGCAACATTAGTCAGTTGGGGATAGGACGGTAATCTCGCATACACCGAATATTTGCCGACAAGAGTTTTTTTAGCACCCACTGTGTATGAATATGAATCAGGGAGGGAGTCCATTTCGGCCAAGGACACACTGTATTTTGGCGCCCACCGTGTATGAATCTGGGTGAGAGGCGGTTACTTCACGTTAGGGTAAAATTACAAACCTACCCCTATCGAAACCTATAGAAATCCAGCAGATAGGCTTTGCGTGGCAGGGATAGGCAGTAGTGATTTCCATCTCGTAGATTTTGGTTTCGGGCGGTTACTGCGACTTTCCCCGCTTCGTTCAAATTTTGCAGAGTGCACGTTTACCGTGCCAACTCAATTCGAATCCCGTTTGTATTCTATTTTTTTGGACGGGATCCATTTTCATTTGGAATTACATTCTATATACATCATTTTTTAATATACTTTCAAAAGCAAAACAAAGAATTCTGCTCCTTTATATGTATAATATGATTTACAAATACAACGATCTCGAAATCTTAAAATTGAATTCGAAAAAATTTAACCAAATTATGTTCTACTAAAATGTATGGATCAGTAATATCTACATATTAAATAACATAAATGTGCACGAATTCATATGAGTATGCATGTTTGATAGATCAATTTTGGTTCGAGTATGGATTACATGTATCATCATCTTGAATTCAAATATTTGAATCCTTTTTTGTTCACTCCTTTCACGCCCATCTCTCTCGCATGCATGCTCCTTCAGGTAGCTATCACTCTCTTTTCTCCAGCTCACCCGCACGCTCACTTCATGTTTCTCCTATCCTCGCAAACATGGTCTCTCGACGTCTCCCTTGAGAAGTGTCACACTCTCCTTATCATTATACATTACACGGTTTTCATTATCTCTCATGTCTCTACTGTTCTCTGGTATCACTCGGTACCTAAGCTTTCTTTTTCACCGCCACATGCACAGTCTCTACTCATCTTTCACTTTGTCTTTCTCTCTATGGGATTCTCTCACACACCCTATATGTCTCTACATATGACTCATACCACTAAAATTACTCTCTCTCTCTCTCTCTCTCTCTCTCTCTCTCTCTCCTGTAGACACAACATTTGTTGTGGTCTCCTTTTCGTCTCCATCCCAGACTGACATTATTCATTTGTTTACCGATCAGACAACCCCGACTACCGTCTCCTCTCTCTCTCTCACAGACACACACACAACTCCTGCTTCCACTCCCCTTCCTGACTACCGTCTCTCTCTCACACACACAAAACTCTTGCTTTCGCACCACAACTCGTATTTCTCTCACAAACATTTATCGACTAGCTAGCCTCTAGATATGTTTATACATCCGCACACTCGTGCTTCCACCATCGCATACATGTCTCTCTCCCGCTCCTTGTATCTATGTAGATTTTTCTTCCCTTCTTGAGACACGCCCTCTCGATCATGCACACACACTATCGCCTCATTTTAAGCTGATACCTATCGCACACACACTCCTTGTGTCTTTGTCACACATGCACTCCGTCCTCCTCCACTCTCCCTCTCTCTCACACACACATGGGCTTTTTGCAACAACTAGCAAGATGCCCATGCGTTGCACGGAATATCAAGATGCATTTGTATGATTAGTTTATCTTGTGGGGGAAAAGGATGAACGAGGGAAGGCCTTATTTGCAAATGTGGAGAGGGGTGTGGGTATCTTTTTGCAAAATTGCCATAGTTTCCTTCCTATCCGTCAGATATAGATCGGACGGCCTATATTGCAGGATGACAGGCACACGATCATCACCAACAGTGCTTTTTATAAGAGTAGGGATAAAAAATAGAGTTGGTGATGATGGTGGGCCTGCCATCCTGCAATGTAGGTCGTTCAATTTATATATGATGGATAGGAAGGAAAATATGGCAATTTACCCGCACTCTTCACCACATTTGCAGATAAGACCTTCCCTCGTTCATCTTTTTCTCCCACAAGATCTTGATGTTCCGTGCAACGCACGGGCATCTTGCTAGTAAGAGTAGAAATTAGACATATACCACTTCTTGAATCTTGAAACCAACAACATTCCTCCCTTATCTCATCAAAACCGCCAAAGGAATATATTTTGAGTGAAACATAACATATTTTTAGTGATATACGTATTTCAAAACTAGACTTTTTTTTCTATCAAATCAGTGAATATGTATTAATCTACTTTGATCGTGTGGCAATGCATTGGCACATTGCTAGTAGTTATTATAATTTTTGGGGCAATAGACAAACGGTGGAGTACATATACGAAGAGAAGAGGCGCACGCACGCAATCGGCCTCTCGCTATCTCGCCCACATGAGTGTTACGTAAAGGCGATGTTAACAAATAAACCCTAAAACCCTAGGTGCACGATTGCTGCATTCGCGGGTACCGGGTACGTGGTGGAGCACCTTTGTAGGAATAGTCAGCTTGTGTGATAATTTGATCCTTAGGAGTTGATGGTCGGGACCACAGGTGAACGACTTGGAGCGTGGTGGCTCTCCAGTTGCCACAGATCGAGTAGCCACGTATAAAATATCATTTTTTAGCAGGGTTAAGAGTTCCGATTTTCAATGGCGCGTTATAAGTAGTAAGTAGTTTTTAGAACGATTGGTATGGAGCAAAAATGCAATTCATAGTACTACGTACCTCCTTGGCATATGGTTGTATGTTTTTTTTGCGATAGAGGTTGTATGGGTTTATGTTGCGAGATGTTGAACCTGGTAGTTCTAGGGCAAATACTATGGTTTAGATTTAGATGCTGGTTTTCAGTAATGAAAATCGGAAGGGGAAACCCTTCTTTGATTAAAAAAACTACTACCTCGATTCTGGTTTACTAGTCCCCATCATACTCTGGGTCAAAGTTTGTCCACGAATTTTACTTGTAAAATGTGAATGGAAAACGACATGCATGCATGAACACTAGTTACTCTAACCCCCCTCTAACCCCCCTCTCTTCTTTAATTCTTTGCCACATCAGCATGTTTGCTATTCCCGTGTGCATGATACCAGCTAAGATACCACCATTATGGCCAGCCTTAATCATCGCATGCAATAATTTAGTGCACCTTGAAATATGAACATGTGTGGGGCGTGTATGTTTTTAATGACTTGAGACTATCACTAGTAGAAAAAGGGCCTTCAGTCCCGGTTCATAAGGGCCTTTAGTCCCGGTTCTGGAACCGGGACTAAAGGGTCGGTATTAATGCCTATCCCTTTAGTCCTGGTTCAATCCAGAACCGGGACTAAAGGGCGCGGCCACGTGGAGCTCCACCTTTAGTCTCGGTTGGTAACACCAACCGGGACTAAAGGAAATTTTATGATTTTTTTTTTGAAATTTTTTTTGAATTTTTTTTGAATTTTTTTTGAATTTTTTTATTTTCAAATTTTTGAATTTTTTTAACCTCTAGTCTGTAATCACCATCCCTCATCACTTCTCAATTTATCCTCTAATCACCCCTCATCATTCCAAATCATCTAACTTCCCGAACGGTCACCCATCCTCCAGAACCGGGACTAAAGGACGCGGCCACGTGGAGCTCCACCTTTAGTCTCGGTTGGTAACACCAACCGGGACTAAAGGAAATTTTATGATTTTTTTTTGAATTTTTTTTTGATTTTTTTTTTGATTTTCAAAGTTCTGAATTATTTTAACCTCTAGTCTGTAATCACCATCCCTCATCACTTCTCAATTTATCCTCTAATCACCCCTCATCATTCCAAATCATCTAACTTCCCGAACGGTCACCCATCCTCCCACTCCCCCAGCCTAAGCACGCTTAACTTCCGGGTTCTATTCTCCCTCGCTCCAAGTCTGCACTTGTTGTTTTCCTGACAATACTAAGATGTCAATCCTATTAACCTTCAGGAATTTTGCTTGAGCATGAAGTGACACATTTCATAGTTTTATTTTGAAACTATTGTTTTAAAAAACAATAATTATTTAGTAACACTAATATTTCTTGAATAATTAGTTTGACCATTGTTTGACCACAGTTTGACCAGATTTGACCAAAATTGAAATAACAGAAATAATTATTTAGTAACACTAATATTCTAGAATAATTAGTTTGACCATTGTTTGACCATAGTTTGCCCACTGTTTGAATTTTTTTTGATTTTTTTACTCTAGATCTTAAAAGCCCCGTAACTTTTTCTATTAGGTTTTTGAGGATTTTGAAAATGTTTAACGGGGTTCCCCCAGTTAAATTCGGATGTAACTTTTCGAGTAGATGATTTTTCATATAAAAACTTTTTCATCCGAGTTAGTATGCAAAAGTTATGCCCATTTTTACAAATTTCAGAGAGATTTTGCAAATAAAGTCAAAATTCACATTTGCAAATTTTCCCAACAACTAGACCACATATCACATGGGAAACTTATTTTCTTTTATTTTTTTTGACATTTCCATCATTTTCTTTTTTTTAAACCGAAAAGGCGATCCACTGGGGGGGTAGAGTTTGAAAATGGGACCTTTAGTACCGGTTCGTGGCAAGAACCGGGACTAAAGGTCTCAACCCCATTAGTCTCGGTTCGTGCCTCAAATCGGGACTAAAGGTCTAATCTTTAGTCCTGATTTGAGGCACGAACCGGGACCAATGGTTGTGGGCCAGGAGCGAGGCCCATTGGTCCCGGTTTATCCCACCAACCGGGACCAAAAGGTCCAGATGAACCGGGACCAATGGCCCACGTGGCCCGGCCGGCCCCCTGGGCTCACGAACCGGGACCAATGGGGGCATTGGTCCCGGTTCTGGACTGAACCGGGACTAATGGCCTGACCCGGCCTGGACCAAAGCCCTGTTTTCTACTAGTGTATACCTAGCCCGACATGCAAGATGACTTATTATACACCGTTCCCCATACCTGCAGGAAGCCCGTTCGTCTCCAAATCTTTTCCTCTCCATGTGTGGAAACAATATGCCTGCCAAACTCTCCTTCTCCCTCCGGCGGTCCCACCACTAAACCCCGTGTGAAAAAATCTGCATGCATGACTCTCCTCCCCCCACGCTCGTCCAATCCGTTGTGACCAGCAATATTTCCACCCCTTCGTTCCCCCGTAATTTACTCCAACAAATATGCCCACGTAGCTGTTACTTAACTGCAGGTGCATTGGGTCACTGACATATGGGCCCAACAGGGGTCTGGCCCACATGTCAGTGACGCAACTGGACCTGTAGTTAAGTCAGTGCAGCTCAGTCCATATCTTACGTAGGTGTGCCATTGCTCGCTATAAATACTGCGCCTCCCACGACATCGCTATCTCCTCCCCCTCACGTTCACGTTCATCGCTATCTCCTCCCCCTCCCTCTCACGTCGACCACCATGGCATCGCCCCTCCCAAGCCCTAGGAGCCCCTCGCTGCACCGCGCGGACGGTCACGCGTCGCCATTCCGTTCCTCGCCGCCACTAGTCGAGGAGGACGCGTCGGTGTTCCGCTCCTCGCCGCTACGCGACGTGACGCATCGCCGTTCCGTTCCTCGCCGCCACTAGTCGAGGAGGACGCGTTGCCGTTCCGCTCCTCGTCGCGACGCGGCGCGTCGCCGTTCCATTCCTCGCTGCCACTAGTCGAGGAGGACGCATCGGCGTTCCGCTCCTCGCTGCGACGCATCGAGGTGGACGCGTCGGCATTCCCAATCTCGCCAGCACGCGCGCCGGAGGACGCGTCGGCTCCCCGCTACGAGGAGAACGCCGCGCCGCTCGCCGAGCCCCCCCCCCCAACCTTGAGGAGCTTTGAAAAGAAATGGATGTCGCCTTGTGGGAGGCTTTGCCTCCAGCAGAGCGCGCCAAAATAGAGGCGGAGAAGAAGGCCGAGGAAGAGAAGCGCACCGCGGAATAAGCTGCCTGGGAGGCCTATGTCGCGTCCGAGAGAGTCAGGCGATTGGATCTTTGGCAAAAGGCTTGTGTGAGGGCCGTGAGGGTGGCGGAGGACGCCCGTGCCGACGCCCTGAGTGCAGTCGGGCCCAAGCGCCTCATCTACGCTTGGCGGTACGTGGACCGGGTGCACGCTTCCATCGAGGAGGAGTACCTGTTGGCGCCGGATCACCACACCGGTGAGATCGCGCTCACCCATCGGCAAGCCGCCAATCAGCACCTCGCGAGTTGCGAGGCTGAGGAAGAGGCATTGTGTCGGCGCGCTGGGAAACGGCCGCGCACCAGGGCACTCGTGGCACGCCGCAAGCGCTCCTGCGAGTGCCGTGGCTTTTAGGAGGAGTATAATTTTTGTTTCGTAAGGCGATCTCATTAGTTTTGGGACGCAAATGATAAATCCCGAACATTCAGGAATTTTTATCGTCCTTAATTAAGTATGTAAAAGGGAAATTTTGGAAACCTTGTGTATTCGTACGCATTTTGCAAGTACGTGCGTATAGCAGAAACTTTACTATATACTATCGCACTACACGTCTCTCTCGATATATGCTTGCAGGCTGTGCTACTCCCTCCGTCCAGGTCAATAAGTCATCTTTGGTTGTGCACTATGACCAAGAAGGAGGGAAGACTTATACACCTAGACGGAGGGAGTACTACTATTACTTATGTACGTGCAAATGCACGTTTTAACATTACGATGCGGTTTTTGTAAAAGTAGAAAAACAACACTAGTCAAGCTTGTGAAACGATTCAATGCAAAACAAATGCAAAAATGCTCGTTTGATTGTTTACTTTTAGCTTCCTTCTCTGTGGTTATTTCTCTATCGTACTTTGTACGGAGTATCTCACTGGTCGGAAAGGCATGCAAATTCCCAAACCGCTTCCTACACCCTGTATCAAATTTTTTGCCTAACAAGTTGTGCCGTGCAATTGGAATTCCAACTTGAGTACTACTACAAGTAGGAGTACCAGGGGCCAATTCTTTTAGGCTTCTAGATTAGTAATCCCATAACTACTACATCCGTCCTGGTTTATTGGTCCCCATTGTAATCTGTGTTAAATTTTGATCATAAATTTAACTAATGAAATGTTAGTGCATGTCACATGCACTACTCAATCCGTCTAGGTGAGTAAGTCATCTTAGAGCAAGGTTAATAGTAAAGCCTGCTGCCGGCTCTATAGTAGAGCCATGTCACCTGTAGCCTGTATTTGAAAAAGTTCATACAGTAGAATGGCTGTAGTGTTGGCTATACATTTAATGCATGCATACTGTGCTAGGCAAAGGAAAGTGACATGATTAGCTGGGGGGAGCTGAACGCCGGCCGTAGCGCTCGCATGGGCTGCATGCAGGCTCCTTTTCCTCGTTGCTTGTGCTATCGCCCGACGACTCGCGAAGCGCCCGCTTGGTCCTTTCTTATCACTTCTCTCTCCTCCAGCTATGATTTTGCTGATGTGGAAGATGCTATAGCCTGCTGACTAGTCTCTATTGTACTTGCTCTTAGGCTGTGCACCGTGAGCAAGGAGGAGGAGAAAACGAGAAATGTTAATGTTTATTTGCTAATTAATAGTATTGCATGCAATGAACTAACCACTGCATGTCGTGTTTGATATCTCAAGTCATTAAAAGCATGCACACTCTTTATCTCTTATTGGTTGATATGTCAAGAAACAAGAAACGAGGTAGAAGTTAATGCACCACGCCTAAGTGTTTTGGGATTATTTGGTTTTCGTAAGATGACTTACACACCTAGACGGAGGGATTACAATGGTGAGGAATAAACCAGTTAAATCTTTGGTCAAAATTTAGCACAAATTACAATGGTGAGGAATAAACCAGGACAGAGTAGTAGTTTAGAAGCCCAAATAAATGAGTGAGGCGCCTTATTGTTACTCTCCACTGTGACTAGTCTTGTGGGAAAAGCTGGGGAAGCCGCCAAAAGAACTGGCCCTAGGAGTAGTAGCTAGGGATCGAGTGTGCGAGATGAACCGGAGAAAGTGAATGCAGAGAGATGAAATGTAAAAAAGACGGAGGGATGTGATGGTTGCTTGTCTGTTTATTTTACCAGGCCACTTATTACTGGGAGTGGTTGGGTTTTGTGATATGACAGCTTTACTTCCGCGCCACGAGCGGGGTGAGAGGTGAGACTCTCGTGCAGCACCGCCCTCTACACTTGTACTACATCGATCGTGGTTTATTAGTCCCCCATTGAATTTGACTGAAGATTTAACTCACAAAATGTTAGTGTATGTCAACAAAAACTATATCGTTGGATTCGTATTTGAACATAGTTTTGAATGATATAATTTTAGGTGACATGCATCAGCATTTATCGTACTATATATAATGTTAGTTCAATTTTTGGTCGTACTAATCTATAGTAATAAGGTGCCCGTGCATTGCACTAAAGAGTGAAATGCTTTGATCGGGGAGTTGTTTATTTTGACAAAGGATGTGGGGGTCATCTCATGTGTAATGGGTATTGATAGGTTTCTTCGGATATTATTTCATCTCTAGAGCTCACAAATATCCAGGTGAAATAGATAAAAAAAGGTATCTTTTGTAAACAAAAGCGTTCAACTGTTCAACATGCATCCAAAACTTGTGAAGAAATAACACTTATTGTGCTTTGCAAGAAATGATCTTTTCTATACTATCTATACTACTACTACTATATAGTATACGAGTCCTGGATTGCACCTAGAACATCAATCCTAGCTACTCATCTCCTAAATCTAACGGCTGATATTGGAGGGATTCTTAGTGAACAGTGCCTACAGCTGAATCTACTTGGTTCTGGAACCATCGCTGCACCATGTCATACCTTCCTGAAAAGAAGACCTATGCCTCCTCTACTATGCTGCAATTGTCAGGTTGTGATGAGTAAAAAAAGAGTTGGTTGTGAGCCGATGTGAGATGGTCTGGAGGAGAAACTAAAGTTGAAGTAAACAATTTGTGGGTTCCACCACGTACTTTTTTTTTGTATTCTTCAAAAATTTCTGGATGACCGCAGGCAGTAGTTGCATTTTGTACTACCAATTAGTAAATTTCTAAACTCTATTTCGTGTGCATCAACAATATTTTTTTTGCTCGGAATTCATTTTTCAAAGTATTTTTTTGGTGGAATCACACCATACTGTTAAGACGTGCATTGCACGTGCATACACACTAGTAAGAATTAGTTTTGGAGTATCGATTGCTATACATGTTAGCTACAAATGACATGGCACTTTCTTATAGTCAACAGTTGGCTATACTATTAAGTAATATTAACCATGCCCTTATACACCTAGACGGAGGGATTAAATCAGGATGACTTGGAAGCGGGCAGAGGAGATGTAAGAAATGGTTCATCATAAGTCTTTCACCAGTACTGTAGTAAAAATTCATACATGGAAGATTCTAGACTAAACCATAAACAGATACACTTTTATTCATGCGCGATACTCCAATAGAGCAAGATCCTGCATGGAAGTCTCCACATGCTTAAACAGCGGATTACATTGAGCGAAGACTAATGATCAACATTTAACTTGATAATGCGTATGTCCAGGTGAACCTCCTTGGAGTCCCCGTGCACCGCGTCGGCGGGTAAAGGATGCCATGGGTTTTCCAAGTCCACATTGGCGGGATAGTCCTAGCTCCACAGAGTCCAAGTCCGTTCGATGAGGCCGGTGTCGCCGCCCACGCAACCCGGAGGGGTAGTAACACTGACCACGCACCCGTACATCGGCCTCGTGTCAGTGTCAGCGTCAGCGGCGTCGCCCCTGACGCACATTACAGAGACGGGACGGCGGCCTGCGCGGGCCTCGCCGGTGCCCACGGTCAAGAGGAAGACGCTACCGTCCTCCTCCGAGACTAGCAGGCGGTGGTGATCCTCCAGCGACTCCGGCATGGTGAACGGGTAGCATGTCGCGTACTTGATGTTCTCCGCCAAGGGCCAGCAGTGACCGCTGCACGCATCCGTGAGGTGATGCACCATGTCCGCTGGCGAGCCACAAAACGGCATCGGGCACTCATAGCAGTGGATGAAGGGCTCCTTGGAGGCATCGACCAGGCCGTCCATGAAACGGGAGTGGCTATAGGGGACGTTGCGCCAGTTGAATATATGAGCAAGTTACTACGAGATTTAATCCGAATAAGCACAAAATAAACCATGACGGCTATAACAGAGATGAAACTAATCATGTGGACTAGCATAGTAGTAGGATATAGAGTAGAAACATGAATTCTACCACGATTTCGAACAGGAAGGACAGAAACACATACGGTGCAACGGGAGCAGCACCGTTGGCGTTGAGGTTGTCGCCCATGTCCAAACACCACGTAGACACGGGCCCTGTTTGGATACTCTAACTTAGTTAGAGGTTAGAGTTAGATTTTAACCTTGAACTAGCTGTGAACTAACTCTAACCAAAAAGATGTTTGGATGGCAGGGTAAGATGGAGCGCAGATACGGCGAGGCGCCTTCATGGGCGGTGCGAGAGGGAGGGAGGAAGAGGACGAGACGCCTTCATGGTCTTTGAGCACGGTTCATAGTCGTTCCACGCTCGGGCATTGAAGTTTGTAACTATTTTAGATTAGAATATACTACTCCTCCGGTGCTAGTAGTAGAGTAGACTCCTACTCTACTACTCTACTCAAGCAAGTTAGGGCATAGCACTGTAGGGAGTACCAGTACTGAGATCACTCAAGCAAGTTGTCTGGCATCGACATGACCCTACGCTGCTGGTATGTGTCTCGTAAGTCAAGCGGCGTGCTGTAGTCATCATCACATGTCCACTTCCCGCAGCACATATTCGCTTCTCCATCTTTGTCCGCACATAATCTCGTCCAATCTTCCATCCCCGCTAAGGCGCCTCCCCCCTCGTCCGAAACCCAAGCACTAACAATGGCAGAACCGAGCAGCGTCCGCCGAAAGAGTGGCTGGAATTCGCTCCCCACAGAGGTAATTAAGCCCATTGTTTCACGTGTGGACAATCTCAGTACCATGCAAGGATCATGATGGCAGCGCGGTTTCATTCATCAGGCAAAACTGTGTGTACACAGCGTACCATGCGTCTCTGCATGCACCATACCCTGATATGTGCCGCCATGCTCTGCAGCCCAAAGTAGGAGAGAGGGTCGCAAGTATCAGACTTCGACCTGCTGGCTGGAGTTTCCCCCGTCAGGCACCCATCTGGTTCAAGCCGTCAGCCAATCTCCATAGCTTAATAAATAGTAACGCCTAACTGAGCCAGTTAGTTAGATGCGTACACTTGGTGTAGTAGGATCTTTATTTAGTTTGATGCATACACTTGTTCTTTTTTGTAGCCCTTTTGTAATGATGGCTGATGTTTGATTTGGAAGAGAGAGTTGCGTCTTCACTCTTCTGGCCTGCTTACTGCTTCTATTGCACCCCCAGCCCTGGTTGTTGCTGCTGCTGTTTTCAATGTACAATCAGTAGTATGTTTCGTCTGTTGGTTGAATAAATGTGTTGTTAGAATGACAAACACAATGTTTTGGAAGTCGTTGCACGGTTCGATCCTTTAGTGCCCCGTACCGTACGTAGCGCATACTATTTTTCGTACGGAACATATTTTCCACTTGTTGATAACATGCAGCCCACTGATGAAGGCCCAATAGAGAAGCCCATAATTAACTGGAAGGGAGGCTCTCACATGAATCTGGCCCAGGTACATGCTCATGGTCCCCTAAACATAAATAAATAATTAAATAAATAAATAAAGCTAAATGCTCATGCACCAGTTCTTTGGGAAAATAGGTAGCCCAGTATTTCTTTTTGAAGAATACCCAAGCTAGGCCTATTTGTTTTCTCCGAATTACTGGGCTGCAAATCTTTCAAGACGAGGAGGGATGCATTTCGGCCTGGCTTAAGAGTATGGTCAATGTCTATTAGAAGTAATATCAAAAGGGGTTGAAAATTCCAAAAAATTTATAGCAAATGGGATATAAGTTTCTTTTTTTGTTTTTGTTCTTCACTCATATCTTATACGTATTTCATTGGATTTAACATGACATAGTACTAATTTATTTTTAAATTTGTTTTAGTATGGCTATTAATTTTTGGATTAAGAATATTTCGTTCCGCAGCAAAAAATTGCGATTTTTCAAAATTTCCCACATATTTAGTTAATTTTTTGACACTGGTACTGACGAGAAAATGGCCAGCAATTCTAAAAAGGGAAAATGGGCTGCAATAAATTCCATATGAATTAGAAAATGAGTAAAAATTATAAAAATAATAGCAAATGGGCTGTACACGCCACAGATTTCGAGGCTGACTTGTTTACGCAAGGCTTTATCAGTGAACACACGATTCTAGCAGCAGTTACTGTTGGATGTCCATCTAACGGCCGACGTGCTTCTTCATCTCTGATCTTCCTGCTCCAGCCGCCTAAACTAGCGCCGGCGGGACTGCCTGCTCCCTCCTCTTGTGGCCCGCTGTGATCCCGCGTAGGCTTCCCCGGCCCACCCTACTCCCTTCGCTGGCCTGGCCGCACGCAATCAACTGCCTCCTTATTACGCGAAAAAAATATTCCTCCCACTGACATCTAGGGCGCACCGATTGGGAGGCTGACCTGTGGGCCTACTAAGTTGACGCGTACGCAGGTGTTGTCAACTTAGTCAACAAACGATTCTAGC
This sequence comes from Triticum dicoccoides, assembly GCF_002162155.2. NCBI lineage: Eukaryota > Viridiplantae > Streptophyta > Magnoliopsida > Poales > Poaceae > Triticum > Triticum dicoccoides. The sequence goes on from NC_041388.1 coordinate 257,348,439, forward strand.
AGTAGTAACCGTTGGATTTGAATCGAACGGTCCTGCTGCTTCTTCAATCGCTGCTCTTCTTGCACCAGCCGCCCAAACTAGCGCCGGGGAGACCGCCTGCTCCTGCCTCCAGTGGCCGGCTGTGCTGCCGTTGAGGCCTCATCGCTCCCTACTACTCCCACCGCTAGCCAGGCCCTGCAGCGACGGCAGCCTCACACCGCAGCCGAACCAGCGAACCCTCATACTCCTCTCCGCGTGGGCATTCACTGCCGCGTCTTCCCTGGCTCCGTGTCGTCCCCTTCCTAGGCCTCGCTGTCGTCCACCGCCTTGGTGCTCTTGGCGCGGCATGGTCAACGACATTACATCGGAAGAGTACTGTACATGGAGAGGCTGGCAGCTAGGTCCACGGTCACAGCCCAGTTTTTTGTGATTTGCCAAGTAAGTCGCTTTGTCAGGCCTGTTGGACTGCAAATCTTTCAAGACGAGGAGAGCTTTCATTCGGCTGGCCGAGAAAATGACCCATCAGTAAAGAGAAATGGGCTGTACATTTTTAAAACACATCAACTCGACAATTAGTTTCAAATATCTTTTTTTTCATTTCAAGATTTTAAATTACATTAATTTTTATGCGTGGAGAATTTGTTGGATTTTATATTGATATACATTTATTTTTAAAATTAATTTGAATGTGAGTCGAAATTTCGGGATTAAAAACAGTTTGGACCGCACCGAAATATGCAAAATTTCGTATAATTTTTTAACCGTGGCCACAATATGGGTTGTAATGCTAACAAAAAGAATATGGGCTTAAAAAAACTTAATAATTAGCAAATGAGCTGTAAATTATTAGAAATAATGGCAGATGGGTTGTATGCTGTTTTCCACAGATTTGAGGCTTTCCTAAAAAAAGGTTGACGCACAAGCAGTGACTGTTGGATGGCCATCCAATGGCCGTCGTGCTTCTTTAATCTCTGCTCTTCCTGCTCCAGCCGCTCAAACAAGCACCGGCGGGACTGCCTGCTCCCTCCTCCCAGCCGCCAGATCTGCTGCCGCGCAGGCCGCACCGCCCCACCGTACTCCCATCGCTGGCCTAGCCATCCATCTACTCACCCACACCTGCTGTTATTCTCCGACGATGGTAGACGAACCAGTAAACCCTCATACAGTTGTACTCCCCTACACGTGGGAAACAACTACCGAGTCATCCCTGCCTCTGTGTCGTTCCCTTCCTAGGCCTCGCCATCGTCCACCGCCCTGGTGCTCTCGGCATGGCCTGGTCAACATGGTCAACGACCGACATGCATCTGAAGTGGACTGTACGTGGAGAGGCCGATAGCTGGGTCCACGGCCGCACGCAAGGAAATGCCTCCTTATTACGCGCAAAATAATGATTCCTCCACCTGACATCAGGGACCCATCGAAAGGGCCTCTATATTTCGCGAAAAAACGTTACCGCCGTTGACAGCTCGGACCCACCAGCTATATCTTCGCACGCAAGGAAGTGCCTCCTTATTACGCACAAAAAAAATGAATACTCCCCCTGTTAGCTGGGACCCAGTATAGTGGCAGGCTGACTTGTGGGCCTACTAAGTTGACGGGGACGAAGGGCTTTGTCAACTTAGTCAATATGCACGATTCTAGCTCTAGTGACCGTACGATGTCCATCCAACGACCGTAGTGCTTCTTCAACCTCTGGTCTTCTTGCTCCAGCCGCCCAAACCAGCGCCGGTCGTGCCTCGTGCTCCTGCCTCCCATGGCCGGCTGCGATGCGGCGGAGGCCTCACCGCCCCCTACTACTCCCACCGCTGGCCAGGCCATCCCTCTACTCACCCACACCCCCTGTTATTCTGCGGTGACGGTAGCCTCACACCGCAGTGAACCAGTGAACCCTCATACTCCTCTACGCATGGGCATCCACTGCCATGTCTTCCTCGGCTCCACGTCGTCCCCTTCCTAGGCCTCGCCGTTGTCCACCGTCCTGGTGCTCTCGGCGCGGTATGGTAAACATGGCCAAGGAACGGCTTCCATCGAACGTGGACCGTACGTGGAGAGACTGACAGCTGGGTCCACCGGCCGCAGCAAGGAAGTGCCTCCTTATTACGTGCAAAATAATTATTCCTCCACCTGACAGCGGGGACCCACCGGACGGCCACCGTATTTCACGAAAAAAACGTTTGCCCCTGACTGCTGGGACCCATCAGCTACATCTTCACATGCAAGGAAGTGCGTCCGAGGAAAAAAATGATTCGCCCCCTGACTGCTGGGACCCACCAGCTACATCTTCGTAGGCAAGGAAGTGCCTGACAGTCGGGACCCACCTGGTCGAAGCGTACGTAGCGTTGTCATTCTGGTCGCGAACGTGTACGTACATATATACTGGTGGATGTAGAGGCGCACATGTTTCGTAGTAGAGGCGCGTACGTGTCGTAGTAGAGGCGCGCACGTAGCATGTACACATACGTACAGCGGCCAGGGTACAAGAAAGAAAATATGGCCACATATGTGTACATACGGGCGGGGTCTCGAACGCCTACTCGCGCATACGTACGACCAGGGCTCGTGTACATGGCCGGGTCGGAACGGAGAAACATCGTCGTCGTCGTGTTCATGGGGAGGCAACGGAATGCGTTGTGTTCATGGGGAAGCAACGGATTGCTTCGTGTTCATCGGGAGGCAACGGAACGCGTGGGAGCCAATCGGCTGGGTCGGAATGGAATGCGTGGTCGTGTTCATCGGGAGGGCTTGGACGGAACAAGCGATGGAAACGAGGCCTGAACGGGGTCCTGTTGATCGGGAGGGGTCTGGCGTACCGCAAAATGGAGGAAATGTACCTCATACGGTCGAAACGGGGGTCCTGTTGATCGGGAGGGGTGTGGCGTACCGCAAAACGGACGGAACGGACCTCCTACGGTCGAAACGGGGGTCCTGTTCATCGGGAGGGGTGTGGCGTACCACAAAACGGACGAAACGGACTTGTGTTGGAGC
>NC_041388.1:257351731-257395075 GCF_002162155.2 Triticum dicoccoides
TGTTCATCGGGAGGGATGTGGCGTACCGCAAAATGGGACTCCACGGGATACTGTTCATCTCCACCGTCGACCTCCTCCAGCCTCCACGGGCTACCGTCGACCTCCTCCAGCCTCCATGGGCTGCTGTTCATCCAGCCTCCACCGCGCGCTACTCCACCGGCTACTGTTCAACCACCCCTCCATGGGCACCCCTCCAACGTCTACTATTCATCCAGCCCTCCACACCACGGGGTCCTGTTCAACCACCCCTCCACGGGCACCCCTCCACCGTCTACTGTTCATCCAGCCCTCCACCACACCACGGGGTCCTGTTCATCCAGAGGCAACGTCACTGCTCACTGTTCATCCAAACCCCCCCCCCACAACGCTCACTGTTCATCCCAGAGGCAGCATCGATCGACTTTAGTTAGCAGCAGTAGCGAAGGAATCGCTCGATCGGGTTTAGTTAACAACCATCGATCGATCGCTCAGGTTCAGTAACGCGTAGCCTGCAATGCAATCGCTTGGATTCAGTTAGAGCCCAACGTCTCGCTCGGGTTCAGTTAGAGCCAACGCCTCGCACACACGCGCGTACGTGTACGAGAGAAACGTGCATCGCTCGGCCCCCGACCTCCCACCGTAACCGGGAACTCCCCGAAATTTTCCTCGCCCTCGCTTCTACCACGGTTTTTTCTGTCATGGACGGCCCAAAGAATGTCATGCATCTGCGTCTCCGGCCTGCCGAGGACGAAAAGCCCATTTTCTGTCATGATTTTTTGTCATAGAAGTAGGAGCCCACCACATCTATGATGATACCGGTTTTGTCACAATTATCGTCATAGAAGTGTCATATGTATGACAGAAAAAAAATTCGTTCGGCCCAAAATGTCACGGACGTGTCTTTTTTTGTAGTGAGATGATCAGTGATCCTATCGCCCCGTCTCGCGGACTTACGACAAGGGTCAGACCCATCCCTCTCCTGGGCGGTTTGTCTGCCCGATCGTGCCGCGTCATTATCTCACGGGTACCCTCATGGTCAACCCGACTTCAATAACTCTCGTGGGTGCCCCTTGGTTCGACCCAACTTCAACAAAGGACTGAGGTGAAGGTCAAGGTATACGTGTGTCCATAACATCAAGGGGGACCTAAGGAATCACCCTCAAAGGATTCCTACTCGATGTAACCGTCAAGGTGACCTTGGAGGAATCACCCTCGAAGGGTTCACACTTGAGGTGTTTCACGAAAGAGTCATCATCGGGAATGGTGAACGAGGAATCACCCTCTGTAATCCACGACCGATTAGCTACACTACAGAGATATCATCAGGAGTGAGATGCGGGGTATCACCCTCGGCACTCGATAGTAGCTCTGCAGAGTCGTATAACTAAAAGGGGGGTGCCGGTGATGTGTTGGTCTCTGCACGTCGATAACAATGGTCTAATCATCCGGAAGCAAAGTTTGGCAACACGGACAAGGTTGCGAGGCCACTGATGGATCACTAACCAACCTATACTAAGCATATAGGATAATAGGTAAAGTAACAACATCAGGTTACAAAAGCAAGCCATGCATTAGAATAGGAGCTATAGAACAATAGTAGCAAAATCTAATGCAAGCATGAGAGAGAAAGAATGAGTGATATATGAATGATCAAGGGGTTTTTGCTTGCTTGGAAGCACTGCTGAAGGGGGCTGGACGTCTGGAGCGTAGTCATACTCAGTGGTGTCAACGTTGATACGTCTCCTACGTATCTACAATTTTGGATTGTTCTATGCCGTTATATTATCAATCTTGGATGTTTTATAATCATTTTATATCATTTTTTGGTACTAACCTATTGACATAGTGCCAAGTTGATGTAGGGTGGAACCCTATACGGCCGATCTTTCACGAAAGGAGCAGATCCCGCGAAGAACACGAAAAACACGGGAAGAATGGAGAGAAAATATGGTTCATCTCCGTGAGGAGGTCTTGATGGTAGAGTTCATCCCAAATCCAAAGGAGATGGGGGCTTGAATCCTAGAAGGATCTTCCCACACGGGGGTCTTGAATCCAAGGTGGATCTTCTCCGAAGAGGGGCCGCGGTCTCTCTCATGGAGTAGATCCGTAATGGATGAGCAAAGCTCTATCTCTAAATGAGCTACTACTTTGCTAACCCTCAAATGGAGGAGGTGGAGGAGTATATATAGTCTAGGGCCACGAAGGGGTAAGTGAGGGCGAAGGGATACATGGGCTCGACCCGATACACTGCGCGCAGACAGGCGTTGGACGTCCGACGGGTACCGGACGTCCGGTGGCTCAGGACGGTCCAGACGTCCGGCGCGGGTCAGACGTCCGCTGATTCTTCTCTGGACAGGTGGTGCCGGACGTCCGGTCGGCATCGGTCGTCCGTCGTTTTGCTTTGGGATCGGTGGCACCGGATTTCCGGTAAGCGTCGGACGTCCGGTGCCTGGGACATGTTGAACGTCCAGTATTCGTCGGTCGTCCGGCAGCTGTAGATGGTCGCACATCCGGTGACTTCCGGTCGTCCGGTCGCTGTAGACTCTCAGCTCCTTCTTCTTCCGTCTTCTCTTCCATGCTTCCCTCGCGGATGGTGTAGGTGTTCCTTGGCGCTTGCACTCCTCCTCGTCATCCGTGAAGTTCTGACAATACCTATGCATGCACACAAGAGGGGTGTCAAGTAGTATACCATCCTCTAAGGAGTCAAGTGAGCACGTGTAAAGGAGATGATTCACCTTTGTGTATGTGAACTAGATGTCGCACGTGTCACTTGCCAAACGGACTCTTGACATGGTGATGCCCGTAGGATGCTCCGCATCATCTCCCCTTCCTTGGGAAAGATCCGACCTCGGATCGAAAACCAAATCACCATGGGAAAGAGATGGCTTCGCCGTGTAGAAGCGGACGTTCACCAAGTAGTCATCATCTTCAAGCTTGAAGTGGGCACTCTCCAATGTCGCACCGTCTAGTGATTCCTTCAAAATGAGCAAGGACAACAAACACTTGGAAAAATAAATGTGGTTAGCATTAGTGCAAAACCAAGCATTCAAGAGGTGATTCGCCAAACAAGTGTCGTCATCATGCAAAGCATATGGTGTGACAAAGGATTGTGACATGGCATGTAAGCATATCAATCTAGCACAAGCAAAGAAATCATGGGGAAAAGCATGTGAATGTGAGGTAGTGATGCAAATATGTGTGACAAGAGAAGAAGCATCTACCTCAAGTTCATAGCAAGCATTCACAAATTGCTCAATGAAAGGTCTATGGTAGGCATAGAAATCATTCACAACACCAAATAAAATGAAGTGCCTAAACACATGGTTCAAGTGCAAGACAATCCAAGCATAATGTGCATGGGGTGTAGTGAATATAGTGTGGCACTCAACACAATAGAAAGAGCAATTGTTCATCATGTGTGAGGCAATCAAGGCAAGCATGTAGCAATCAATGGGACATGGCATATGTGAAGAAATGATATTGTTGCAACCAAACATGTGATAGGACCATGTAATCCAAGAATTGGATGCAACACACAAGGCATATATATCATGATGCGTGGAATGGTGAAAGTGACAAGTCGAAGCAAGATGTCTAACGGTTGTGCAATCAAGTGGTCCAAGATGAACAATAAGTCTCATGGTGCAAGGAACACAAGTAGTATCATCCTCAATATCTATGCTCAAGAAAGATGTCACCTTGAAGGCGTGTCCTTGTGCATTCTTCACAATGCCGAAGCACAAGCAAGTGCGATGTAGAATCGTGGTGGTAGAAGGTGGTTCGCTCTCAAGAGCTCGAACGGTCAGCTCACGTGAAGTGGAAGTCAAGACGAAGTCCAAGTATCCTACACATGCACACAACAAAACAAAAAATGTATGCGCATGGTAGATAAACACATCATCCATCATGATGGTTCTCCGCTCTTGCACATAACCATTAGTAGCACAAGTGCATGAATAATATGATGCAATAATGGCTATATTCATGGCACTAGGTAAATGTTTCAAAGAGGCAAGACAAGCATGCTTCACAAGGAATATGTCGAAATCTCCAAACATATGTGAGAATGCTATGGGGGCAATCTCATTAGCAAGACTAAAATCATGGTTGCGCTCAATACATGGAAAATCATCTAGCATGAGAGAGGCAGCATATGGAGATATATGACGGCAAGCAATAACAATCATGTGCAAAGCATGTAGATGGTTGTCATCAACCGCATGAAATGAGCAAGTATGAATCATCGGTGATGCAACAAGGCAAGCACTCATAGTAATGAAGTTGTGGAAGCTAGTAGTGCAAAGATGCAACATACTAGAGGAAATCATGGCAATCATGTCATGTGAGCAAATAATATACATAGACAATACATATGGCATATCGCAAGCACGAACACAACACAAGATCATAGTATAATCATAGGCATGGGGCACAAAGCAAATATGACAATAACAAGTGATATCTCCACCAAGCTTGCAAATACACATACAAGTAGTAGAATCAATCATCATGTGTAATGCAAAGCATGGGTCACAAATGCATGGCAAAGGCATGTGAATGAGCATATCATGCAAAGTGAACATGGCAAGATGGGCATAGAATATGTAATGGACAATAATCCATAACCATGTGAGGGACATGTAGAATAAATGCGCGAAGTCTTTGCGCGAAGAGAGCGGTGGGAAGGATAATCCATGGGATCCCAAGTCATCATTGCTCTCTAGAGCTTGCTTTGTCAACTCATGGGACTGTGAGGTTGACAAGTATTCATGGGTACCTACACAAAAGAGACACAAACAAAAGAAATTGTGTGTGTGGTAAATGTACACATCATCCATCATGATGTGTATGTGCACGTGAGAGTTAGTACAAGATAAGCATCGCTCAAAGAAATTTTATGCATGGTATAAGAACATGTCATCCATCATGAAAGAATAGTTGTTATGTATAACACGATGTGGATGCAAATTTAGCATACAAGTATTGGGATCATGCAATGTATGGGAGTGATCAAAATCTCCTAAAATGTATGAGGAAACTATGGGGGTCTCCTCATGAGCAATATCAGAAACATCATATGGAGAAAATGGACAACATCCAAAACAATGCATATCCGAAGCTAGATGGTCATGGCATGGCATATAAGATAAATGATGCAAAGGGAGCATATCAATATCATCACAAGAAAAACAAATGCCAATAACCATGGGCTTGTCATCTATGCCACAAGTGCAAATTGGTTTAATTTGAATGGCATATGCATAGTCACTATGAAGAGATTGCAAATATGACATATGATTGATCTCATGCATAGCATATGACAAGTCAAGCGGATTGGCAAACACGATGTGACCTAAGGAATTGTCACAAGAAATCCTATGCAACATGGCATCACAACTAGTAGAATCCACATGGAAATCATCATACTCATCATAAATGGGCAAGGAATCATCACATGAGGACGTCGCATTAGCATGAATCATGGTACTAGGTGGATCAACATCATGCAAGCAATCATTGTCAAGAATGTCCACCAGTGGGACTAGAGCATCACCGTCACCTATGTTACCGTTCTCATTCCACTCAAGTGGTGTAGGTGAGGTGGGAACGACCACATGGTGGTCATCTTCATCTTGATGGAACCATGTGGGGGTGCATCATATTCCACCATGGCCATCGTCTTGTCCAAAGGTAGGACGTAGTCGTCGCGAATCAGCGCGTCATCATAGATGGGACATAGCACCAAATGAGAAGACACAATAGAGGTAGAGGTCAAGTCGTTAGTGTTGAAAGTGGCCTCACATGACCTATCAACTATCTCACTCTCTCTATGTGGTGGTTCACTCACTCCCTCAAGGTAGGTGCACTCAATCTCACCTATGGTGGAGTCACTCATCTCACTCAAGTGGTGGGGGTTGTGGCTCTCCTCACATGGGAATTGTGGTAACACATCATATATGGGGCTAGTGGTGAAGTCACTCTCACTCTCAATATGGTGGCAAAAGTCACTCAAGTCATCATACATCGCCGTGGTCGAAGGGAAAATCCCATGCTCAACCATCTCATCGCCGTCACCGTGGATGAAGGCCGAAGATGGCACATCATCACTCTCGCCTCCTAAGATGGAAGCATCATCCTTGCTCGCCACCTTGTCGCTCGCCTCCAAAGCTTGGTCCTTGAGGGTCTTCGTAGTCGTACTCGTCACTGCACCGTCTTGAAAAAGAGTCATGGAAGACTCGACATCATCAATGCCACAAAGAGGGATGGAGGCAAAGTCGAACTTGGGAGCATCATCTTGGAGCTCGTCGGGCTTGGACATCATGGTGGTACTAGCCTCATGCTCGTTCTCATGGAGCTTGGTCATCGTGAAGTGAGCTTGGGGTGGAGAAGCTTTGGCCTTCATGAGTTCTTGTTCCGCCTTCAAAGCACCAATGTAGTTGTCGTGGAGGGACTTGTAGTTATCGAGGAAGATCGTCTTGGAGATGTCGTTGTGCAATCCCATCATGAAGTGGAACTTCATTGAAATGGGGTCGTCCATGCCGGCTCGTCGCAAGGCTTTCTTCATCTCCTTGAAGTACTCGTCGATGGACTTGGATCCTTGGGTGGTGTTCTCCAATTGGCGTAGAAGTTGTTCCGTATAGGTTGGAGGCACGAACTCTCACAGCAAAGCTCTCTTCGTCTTGGGCCAACTCATGTCGTAGGTCTCCGAAGGTGTGTGAAGCCACCATGTGGACGCGTAGTCGAGGAAGTTCCTTGTGGCACACTTCACTTGATCTTTGGGAGGAACTTGATGTAGCTTGAGGTAGTCATCCATCAAACGCTCTCACTCGAGATACTCCTCGGGTTCTTGAGTCCCATAGAAAGGAATCGCGTGGTCGGTGTCGAGGTCGTAGTAGCTCGTGGAAGTCACAGACTTGAGCTTGGGGAGCTTCTCTTGAGGTGCTTGTGGGCGAAGATGCCACATATCCGAAGGCGAAGATGCCTTGAAGTCGCTTGGCGAAGATGCCAAGGGAGATGGTGAAGTCTTTGAGCGGTTGTTGGTATTAAGCTCTTGACCTTCACGTTCATGGTGGTGATGGTGTCGATGCCGATGTGACCTTGCCGGAGATGGTAGCTTGGAAGCAGGTGTACTTGAGCGTCTTCTCGAAGATGAGGAAGATTGCTTGTAGGACTTGATGAGGGCTTCGATCTCATCCATTTGAGCTTGCATCTTGGTGTTGGTAGAGTTATTCGTGGCATTGAACACGTCATTGTTGTTGTAGACCGAAGATGAAATGCCTTGCCTAACCATCAAAAGACTCGAGTAGAGGTGAGTAGGAAATGAGATAAACAATACCAGGTTACCTTTTCCCAAAGTTGAGGATGTATCTCGTTTCACTCAAAGTGAGATGAAAGAATAGTGGAATTGGTACCGGACTTGTTCACTCACGCCTACAAACTAAAGCTTATGGTGGAGCTCGGTGAGGATAGTGGCACAAAAATTTAACGCAAAATGTTAGCAAGAGTCAATAAAGTTGAAAGGGATTCACAAACTCGCAAGTGAAACAAGTAGACCAATAGCAATATGTGGTACACGGAAACACACACACGGATAGATAAATGGGGTCGTGCAACCAAGGAGTGAGCACAAAATGTGGAATCCACGGAAAACGCTAGTGTTGCACAACTCAAGAGAGACGCTAGCACGATTGCTCAATAGGCGGATATGACACTTGTGCACAACCTATGAGATGCAAAATGTATCGACTTTCTATCCCAAGTATGCTATGTATGATGTTCCGGTGGTATGATCCAAGATGATCGGATATGACAATCTTATGCAATGTGGTAGGATGCTATGGCTATTGCTTACAAGATCTTTGTTCATTCCTTTTCTTTGCTTAAAAGCTTATTTTTTTGTATATGGCCACAATGCGGAATGCACAAACCAAGATAGCGATTGGGTATATGCGGGAACAAACTTGAGGCACACGAGATGATATGATACCGATATGGTATGGTATGTATGCAATGGAAGGTGTAGATCACTAATTGAAAGTGCAACTATCCCTAGGTGGTTTTGGTAATTCATAACAACATATAGCTCATTGAGCTAATGCTATTCCAAGATGACTATTTCAGGAAAGCTTAATGATTGGCATGGCATGGATGTGAAAGTGAAACCCTCAAAATGCTAAGGACAAAGGATTGGCTCAAGCTCAAAAGCTCAAGACTCTTCATTTTATATTTTAGTGATCCAAGATCACATTGAGTCTTTAGGAAAAGCCAATACTATCAAGGAGGGATGCGGTGTTGCTTAATGAGCCTTTTGCTTCATGTGCTTAGTGATATGCTCCAAAACCCTCAACTACTTTCCCATATCCACATATGACCTAAACCCTAAGCCAAACTCGGTCCTACCGATTCTTTATATCCGGCGCCACCGAGTTTCACTTGTCATAAGCCACTGCCAGACCCTAGCAATTCGGTTCTACCGATAGGGATCTCGGTCTCACCGAGATGGGATTGCAAACTCTCTGTTTCCCTTTCGTAACTTTTCGGTCTCAGCGAAAGAGCGAATCGGTCCCACCTAGATTGCAGTGTAAACTCTTCGTTTCCTTTTTGTAACTTTTCGGTCTCACCGAAAGAGCAAATCGGTCCCACCGAGTTTACCTGACCAACTCTCTGGTTAGCTTATTACCAAACTCGGTCTCACCGAGTTTGTGTAATCGGTCTCACCGAGATTACGTTATGCCCAAACCCTAACCATATCGGTCCTACCGAGTTGCATGTCAGTCCCATCGAAAATCTCTAACGGTCACTAGGTTTACCTTTTCTCTCCAACCGAGTTTGTTGATTCGGTCCCACCGAGATTGGAAAACGGTGTGTAACGGTTGGATTTTGTGTTGAGGCTATATATACCCCTCCACCTCCTCTTCATTCGTGGAGAGAGCCATCAGAACACATACACAATTCCAACTCATATGTTCTGAGAGAGAACCACCTACTCATGTGTTGAGACCAAGATATTCCATTCCTACCATATGAATCTTGATCTCTAGCCTTCCCCAAGTTGCTTTCCACTCAAATCTTCTTTCCACAAAATCCAAATCCTATGAGAGAGAGTTGAGTGTTGGGGAGACTATCATTTGAAGCACAAGAGCAAGGAGCTCATCATCAACACACCATTTGTTACTTCTTGGAGAGTGGTGTCTCCTAGATTGGCTAGGTGTCACTTGGGAGCCTCCGACAAGATTGTGGAGTTGAACCAAGGAGTTTGTAAGGGCAAGGAGATCGCCTACTTCGTGAAGATCTACCGCTAGTGAGGCAAGTCCTTCGTGGGCGATGGCCATGGTGGGATAGACAAGGTTGCTACTTCGTGGACCCTTCATGGGTGGAGCCCTCCATGGACTAGCGCGACCGTTACCCTTCGTCGGTTGAAGTCTCCATCAACGTGGATGTAGGATAGCACCACCTATCCGAACCACGGGAAAAACATCCGTGTCTCCAATTGCATTTGAATTCTCCAAACCCTTCCCTTTACATTCTTGCAAGTTGCATGCTTTACTTTCCGCTGCCAATATACTCTTTGTATGCTTGCTTGAATTGTGTGATGATTGCTTGACTTGTCCTACAATAGCTAAAATCTGCCAAGAACTAAAATTGGGAAAAGGTTAAGTTTTTATTTGGTCAAGTAGTCTAATCACCCCCCTCTAGACATACTTTCGATCCTACAAGTGGTATCAGAGCTTTGGTCTCCATTTGCTTTGATCTCCATAGCTTTTGGTGGTCATAGCCTTGGTTTCACAACCTAGGAGAGTATGGCGTCTAGCGAGGAAAATTATCACCGTAGAGGTCCTTACTTTGATGGTACTATTTTGCTAGTTGGAAGCATAAAATGAAAATGCATATTCTTGGACATAACCCCGCCGTTTGGGCTATTGTGTGTGTTGGTTTGCAAGGTGACTTCTTTGATGGGAAAGAACCAAACCGTGAAGCTACCGCAGATGAGTTGAAGATGTTGCAATACAATGCTCAAGCTTGTGATATTCTCTTCAACGGATTGTGCCCCGAAGAATTCAACAAAATCAACCGTCTTGAGAATGCAAAGGAAATTTGGGACACTTTGATTGATATGCATGAAGGTACCGACTCCGTCAAGGAATCCAAGTTGGATGTGCTTCAAAGTCAACTTGACAAGTTCAAAATGAAGGATGGTGAAGGTGTCGCTGAAATGTACTCTAGGATTGCTCTCATCACAAATGAGATTGCCGGCTTAGGAAGTGAAGAGATGACCGATAGATTCATCATCAAGAAGATTCTAAGAGCCTTGGATGGAAAATATGATACCGTGTGCACATTGATCCAAATGATGCCCAATTACAAAGATCTCAAGCCAACGGAGGTGATTGGAAGAATTGTTGCTCATGAGATGTCACTTAAGGATAAAGAGGAACTTCACAACAAATCAAGTGGTGCCTACAAAGCCTCATGTGAAGCCCCTACATCATCAAGTGAGAAACAAAACTTCAATGAAGAATTGAGCTTAATGGTGAAGAACTTCAACAAGTTCTACAAGAGTAGAGGCAAAGATAGAAGCTTCAAGTCAAGGTCCTACAATGACAAAAGATCTTCTAGTCGAGAGCGAAACTGCTACAGTTGTGGAAGACCCGGACACTATTCCAATGAGTGTACGGCTCCCTACAAGAGAAGAGAAGATTCTCCAAAAAGAAGAAGCAAAGAATCACCACCAAGAGAGAGGAGTAGAGATGATCGTTATGAACGAAGATACTCACGGAGAAGCAAGGATTCGGAAAGGAAGGAAAAATCATCAAGGAGCTACACAAAACGAAGACATCAAGCTCATGTTGGTGAATGGGTATCCGGCTCCGACTCCGACAGCCACTCCGAGAGAAGTTATCACTCCGACTCCGAAGATACTCAAGATGAAGGTGTTGCCGGTCTAGCACTTGTGTCAACCAACTCCTACGACATATTTGACTCACCAAATGAAGGAATTGGAAGATGCTTCATGGCCAAAGGTCCTAAGGTAACACACCCTGAGTATGTTGATTTCAATAGTGATGAAGATGACTTGTTAGGTGATGATTTGCTTGTTGACAACTCTAGTGATGAATACTATGATGAAACGTCAATTAATCATGCTAATCAAGATAAAACGAATGACAATGATAAGGAGAAGATTGAGGCTCTAACTAAAGAACTAAACACTCTTAAGTTAGCTCATGAAACTATCTTCGAAGATCATCGAGAACTTTTAAGAGCTCATGAGAAATTACGCTTTGAAAAGCTCAATCTTGAGCAAGAGCATGAGTTCTTAAAAGCAATCAATGATGATCTCCGCAAGAAAAGTTCTTCTTACATTGCCAAGCGTTTACTCTTATCCACTTACATGCCTCAAGTCAAGTCTAGTAACAAGAACAAGAAAGATTCTTCCTCTAGCAGTAACAATGATCATGCTAAATCCAATATTGTTGCTTCTAGTAGTTCTCTTGATTCCACTAATGATTCTCTTAGCCAAGTTACACTTGAGCAAGAAAATAGCTTATTGAAGGGAATTATAGAGAAAGGAGTGTACAAAAGCCTTGCCGGGAGTAAGCAATTCGAGGAAATTGTGCGCAAACAAGGAATGCACCGGAAGAATCAAGGTGTTGGTTTTGAACGAAAGTTCAATGCCAATGGAGTTGAGTGGGAAGAAGATCAATACCCAAGACAAAGTTTGTTCCTTAACAAGAGAAGTATGATACTTCTTTCAAGGGGACACAAGCTCAAGATGATCTTCCACCACAAGACTACAAGCAAAAAGGCAAAGACAAGCTTCAAGAGGAAATTGATGCATTTGAAGAAGCTCCTAAGACCTTAGTCAAGTGGATTCCCAAGACTACTTCAAGTTCCACTTCATCAAGTACGACTACAACTCCAAGGATTCCCATCAAGATGGTGTTGATCCAAAAGAAGAAGAACTAGAGAGTTCTTGAGGGTGACTCCGCCAACATACTTCACTCTTATCATTTTGGCAAGAACAAGTGCAATCAACTTCCACATCTTGCACTAGTTCAAGGAGTCACAAACCCTCTTGTTGGTAAGACAAGGGACAAGGTAACCTAAAAATTTTCATGGACATCATCTTGTGTGTGCATCACTCTATGTCTATGGATATCCTTGTTTGTTCCTTGTGGGACTAACCCATGTAGGTATTGAAAGTGCAATTCACTCAAATGGATAGCTCCAAGTGATCTACATCAACATTGAGCATCCACATCTTCAACATCTACATGAAGTCATCATCGACAAAACCCGAGGTTAGTTCATCCCTCTAAGGGGGGATATCACATCTAGGGGGAGCTTTACTCTAAGACTTGAGCTAAAGCAACTCTAAAGATGTGAACACAACAATGCTTTATGTAAAAGTGGTAACCCCACTTGAGCTTAAATGATGAGTATGACCTATGATCAAGTGTTCTCACTTGACTCCTAAGTCAATATACTCATATATATATATGACCTTGTCATCGCAAATTGCTTGATAGATGCTAGAATTGGTTGTGCATGCCTTGTCACATATTTCATTTGCCATCCTATTGTGTGAGCATGCTGGTTGCATATTTTACTCATTCGAGGACATCCACTTGTTGTTTTGATTGTTTGGTTTTATTTCCTTTTGCCAAGTGGATGGACAAGAATGCCTAAGAACCTCCTCTAGATATCTATGCTTTTCTCGTCTCAAACTCTATTCATGCTACATCACAAAATTTGATCAAGTCAGATTCGAACCACTCTGTGTGAGGAGCGCTCGGAGTCCCCGATTCGTCATAGACTTAAACTTCCAAAACCTCTTTATGATTCTCGGTCTGACCGATACCCTACTTTCGGTCCTACCGAGATCATTAAGTTGATCTAGGTTTTCGATCTCGGTGCAACCGATTTGAACCATTCGGTCACACCCAGTTGCAACAACTGTATACAGTTTTGCATCTCGGTGCCACCGAGTTGTTCCACTCGGTCACACCGACAGGGTCGGGCTATATACAGTCACGGGCAAAAATTTGGAAATTTCTCCGAACCCCTTCGCCCGCGCGATAGCCTGCTCTGCCAACTTGGTCTCCGGATCGTCTCCTCGCCGCCAGCCGCCTCCAGTCGCTGGTCTCCGTCGCCGTCAACGGAAATTCAACCCCGCCGTTGCCGCCGTAGCGAGTCTCCGCCAAACTAGGGTATGGACTCGATCTTTGTGCTATTCCCCAATCCGATTCTTAGCACATTGTGATCATCATGATTCTTGCCATGTTTGTTAAACTTCTATCCAGTCAATGAACTCGTAGATTAGGTTTAATTCAAAAAAGTTAGGGTTAGGTTTCCGCCAAAACCATCTCGGACCCACCGAGTTGAAAAACTCGGTCCCACCGATTTGGCTTATGCCATTGCACAAGTGAGACTCGGTCTGACCGAGAATTACTTATCGGTGTGACCGATTTTGGAACTCTGTGAAACCCTAGCAGTCTCGGTGCCACCGAACTGTGACTCGGTCTGACCGAGTTCACTAGTTTAGGTGCCAAAACTGCTTCGGTATCACTGAGTTTAGAAATCGGTAGATCCGAGATGCTTTTAGTGGGAAACTAAAACTAAGTTTTTGAATTATTCTTTTGCAAAAATCTCTGCATTTTGTGATGCTCATCCACTCTATCTCATCTATAACCTATTCACAGGGTCAGCAGTCAGAGTTTGCATCATGTTAGACCAAAGTGATAGCCAGAATTTGTGAGAGTAGCAAGTGCAGATGAGTGAGGGCACTAGTCCCTCAAGTTCCTTAGATGATGGCAGCAGGAGCACCCCTAGCAATCTGCCTAAAGCTGTCACAAGACAGAGAAAGAAAAGAACCTTAGACTCAGAAGATGAGGATTATGTGGCAGAAGAGGAAGCAACTTCCAAGAGAGTTGAGCCAGCACAGGGCATAGAACCGGGGATGAAGATCAAAAGGCCAGCAGGCAGGCAGCCTATGTCAAAGGCCAGAGCTTCAACTGATAAGCCCACTCCCATTGAGCCAGTTGCTGCTGAAGGCAAGAAGAGGAAAGAAAGGGTGAAGAAAACTATAGCCAGAGTGCTTGGCAAGGCTTCCATCATGGAAGATGAGGAGGAAGAAGAAGAGGTAGCTGCACCAGCACCTAAGGCACCCAAGCTGATGGGTGATGCCATAAGAACAGGGGCAGCTACTTCCAAGGCCAAGCTAGCTCCAAAGCCAAAGCTAAAGAGGAACACAAGAAGCATCCCAGCTACTGAGAAGAACAAGGCCCCAGTGCCTGAAGCTGCAGAAGAAGAAGAAGAGAATGTTCTTAGAAAGCTCAAGCCCAAGATCCCAGACCACAACAATGCTCATCCTGTGGCTGAGGATATGAAACTCAGGAGAGATTCAGGGCTCCGGAAGTGGAGAGAAGCAGACCCGTATGGTTCAAGGAGAAGGACTGCAGTTGACTACAGGTTTCACACCAAGGAGCAGCAAGACTTTTATGAGACAGTGCTGCTAGACAAGAAGCCAATTGTCTGTGATATGAGATGGGTTGATTGGCAATACATCAAGGACAACGAAGAGTACTACCCTGGAGTGCAGGACAGCTTCAAGGCATGTGGAGTAGAGGACTTTGTTGGGCAGAAGCTCACAAAGTGGAACGAGGAACTCATCATGCAGTTCTACTCCACAGCCCATTTCTATCCAGATGGCAGGATTGTATGGATGTCAGAGGGTACGAGGTACCAGTCTACAGTTGCTGAATGGGCTCAGCTGATTAATGCCCCAGAAGAGCATGACGATGACTTGGACATTTATGCCAAGAAGAAGATGGACCACAACTCAATGTCAAACACGTACAAGGAGATTCCAAATGAAGCACTTGATACGTTCAAGTTTGGCTCAGTACACTATCTTCTGTCAGGGCTGCCAACCATCAACTGGATTCTTAGGCACACCCTATTGCCCAAGTCTGGAGATCACAAGATGATCAGGGGCCACGCGATCAACTTGCTTCATATCTTTGACGTGCCACAGAAATTCAAAGTCATGAGCCTTATGATTGAAACAATCAAGAGGACAGCAGCAGACCAGAAGAGGAGCTGTGGATATGCCCCACAGATTCAGGAGCTCATCAACTCTAAGATGGGCACGGGCATATACTTATTGGACAAGGAACACCTGCCCATCCGTCCAGACCTTGAAGATAATCAAGTGGTCATGACTGAGAATGAGCCATCATTTGCCCAAGCACAAGCCAAGAAGGAGAAGGCGAGGAAGGAGAAAGCTGCCAAGATGCCTACTCAAGAGGAGGCATCTGAATATTTCCTTAAAACCAAACAAGAGCAGCTTGGTTACTTGATTGCATCCACCCTGCGGATTGAGCAAGGACTAGCCACCCTAACTCAGAACCAGGCAAGCTTAGAGAGGATCATGGAACAAAAGTTCTATGACTTGGATGTCAAAGTGACAGAGATTCAGACTGTAGTGGAGCAGCTCCAGGATGACATGCAGGAGAGGAGAGGCAAGACTACAACTGATGCCTTTGCCAGAGTGCCATGAGGTCCGAGGTCGTCTGCAGTGCCAGTTGCTGACCCCAGAGCCACCACGTCTGCACCAGCTACAGCCTCAGTTCCACCAGCTCCAGTGTCCACTTCAGCCTCGACTCCGACCACGTCTACAGAAGGCTTCGTCCTTGGAGTGCTCCGGACTCCACCACCACCTGAAGATCAAGCCTGAGTGTCGACTTAGCACTATGCATTTTCTAGGAACTTTTTGGTAACTTGTTGCCAAAGGGGGAGAAAATGTATAGATCATAGGCTTCGAGAGAGAGTGTTGCTTTTATTCTCTCTTGTTTTATTTGGTGGTTTTTCGAACTTTGTTTGCTTTTGTGTGAGATACTATGTCATTGCTCGTGAGACATTGATGATCATGTGTTTGATCATAAGCTACACTTAATGTTTGCTTAATATTATCATCTTATCTATCTTATGTGATCATTCACTATTCTTGGTGATGAGTGCATGTATTTCATTCTTATCATTTTAAGCGCTCCACCAAGATGTATGTGACATGGAAGAGTAACCCATGACTCTAACTCTTTGTGCATTTGCAGTCCAAAGCAAATTTTAAATATGCACAAATTTAGGGGGAGCTCTTACTTGTCACATACTTCTCAAAGCGACGATATATTTCATGCTTATTATCATTTGTCGAAGCTTTGATCTATATGTTGTCATCAATTACCAAAAAGGGGGAGATTGAAAGTGTAACTATCCCTAGGTGGTTTTGGTAATTCATAACAACATATAGCTCATTGAGCTAATACTATTCCAAGATGACTATTTCAGGAAAGCTCAATGATTGGCATGGCATGGATGTGAAAGTGGAACCCTCAAAATGCAAGGACAAAGGATTGGCTCAAGCTCAAAAGCTCAAGACTCTTCATTTTATATTTTGGTGATCCAAGATCACATTGAGTCTTGAGGAAAAGCCAATACTATCAAGGAGGGATGAGGTGTTGCTTAATGAGCCTTTTGCTTCATGTGCTTAGTGATATGCTCCAAAACCCTCAACTACTTTCCCATATCCACATATGACCTAAACCCTAAGCCAAACTCGGTCCTACCGATTCTTTCTATCCGGCGCCACCGAGTTTCACTTGTCATAAGCCACTGCCAAACCCTAGCAATTCGGTTCTACCAATAGGGATCTCGGTCTCACCGAGATGGGATTGCAAACTCTCTGTTTCCCTTTCGTAACTTTTCGGTCTCACCGAAAGAGCGAATCGGTCCCACCGAGATTGCAGTGTAAACTCTTCGTTTCCTTTTTGTAACTTTTCGGTCTCACCGAAAGAGCAAATCGGTCCCACCGAGTTTACCTGACCAACTCTCTGGTTAGCTTATTACCAAACTCGGTCTCACCAAGTTTGTGTAATCGGTCTCACCGAGATTACGTTATGCCCAAACCCTAACCATATCGGTCCTACCGAGTTGCATGTCAGTCCCACCGAAAATCTCTAACGGTCACTAGGTTTACCTTTTCGGTCCGACCAAGTTTGTTGATTCGGTCCCACCGAGATTGGAAAACTGTGTGTAACGGTTGGATATTGTGTGGAGGCTATATATACCCCTCCACCTCCTCTTCATTCGTGGAGAGAGCCATCAGAACACATACACAATTCCAACTCATATGTTCTGAGAGAGAACCACCTACTCATGTGTTGAGACCAAGATATTCCATTCCTACCATATGAATCTTGATCTCTAGCCTTCCCCAAGTTGCTTTCCACTCAAATCTTCTTTCCACAAAATCCAAATCCTATGAGAGAGAGTTGAGTGTTGGGGAGACTATCATTTGAAGCACAAGAGCAAGGAGCTCATCATCAACACACCATTTGTTACTTCTTGGAGAGTGGTGTCTCCTAGATTGGCTAGGTGTCACTTGGGAGCCTCCGACAAGATTGTGGAGTTGAACCAAGGAGTTTGTAAGGGCAAGGAGATCGCTTACTTCGTGAAGATCTACCGCTAGTGAGGCAAGTCCTTCGTGGGCGATGGCCATGGTGGGATAGACAAGGTTGCTACTTCGTGGACCCTTCGTGGGTGGAGCCCTCCATGGACTCGCGCGACCGTTACCCTTCGTGGGTTGAAGTCTCCATCAATGTGGATGTAGGATAGCACCACCTATCCGAACCACGGGAAAAACATCCGTGTCTCCAATTGCGTTTGAATTCTCCAAACCCTTCCCTTTACATTCTTGCAAGTTGCATGCTTTACTTTCCGCTGCCAATATACTCTTTGCATGCTTGCTTGAATTGTGTGATGATTGCTTGACTTGTCCTACAATAGCTAAAATCTGCCAAGAACTAAAATTGGGAAAAGGTTAAGTTTTTATTTGGTCAAGTAGTCTAATCACCCCCCCTCTAGACATACTTTCGATCCTACACTAATGTGCACAAGTAAAGTTGTCGGCAATACTCAAATGGCTAGTCTCGATAGGCAAGTGACGCAAAATGGGCTAGGGGTTATCAATGCAATGGCAAGGAATATACAATGGATGGATACCACGATACCAAGATGATATGGAGGTTACCGTCCGTGTCGATAATGAGTGGCGGTGATCTTGATGGAGATACCAAGATGATGGAGACTCATCCCTAAGTAGCCTAAACACCTTAGGAAACGGAAAAACCGCGAACTCAAAATCTCAAATGTCAAATGGTGGTAGCGGGAAAGCTTTGGTGGTTTTGTGGAAACTCAATGGCGTTGCAGAAATGCAATGATGGGTTATGCGAGTAGGCAATGCAGAAGTGGAGGTTAAGGTGATGGACTATACACGGTGTCGGGGTTGTAAGCACAGTCCCTAAGTAGCCGAAACACCTTAGGAGACACAACTCACAACACAAACAAAATTGGGTTAAGTTAGGGTGGTGGAGGTGTATAGTGGTCAAAACTATGCGGAAGTTATGGTGGTGGTGGTTGATGAAGAAGCAACCGTCCATAAGTAGCCTAGACACCTTAGGAGACTCAAATAACTCCTCAAGCAACCACTAATGTGATGGAGAACAAAATTGGTTAGGTTGCAGAAGTCGGTGGTGGTGTAGCGGATGATGTGGTGGAAGCCCTAGGCAAAGATGCCAAATTTCACAAACTTTGATGGAGTCAAAAGATGTTGGTGGTATTTTTGTGGGAAGGAGTATGTCAAGAGCTTTTCAACAAGCTAAAGAACGCGAAAATCGGACTCTGGATGAATTAGTTATGGACAAAACAAAAATCAGCCGAAATGGGAAACTACAGGTAGCGGACGTCCGGAAAAAACGGATGTCCAGTCGCCGGACATCCGGTCGGGTCAGAAATCCGCTAATTCTGCTCGGGTTAGGGGGTTCCAATTGTCTGGTAAGGTCGGACGTCCGGTGGTTCCTGTGGTTCCGGATGTTCGGTAAAGTGACGGTCGTCCGGTGTATCGGGGTCAACTCGAGATCCGATATTCGGGACGTGATTTTGGGCGGAATTTGGGGATTTTGGGGTCAAAATTGATGAGATTTCGTGGATGAAAGATGGGGAAACTTGGAGAAATGCTAGATCCACTTGAAACCAACCAAATCCATGGATCAAATCCAACAAAACTTCGTCAAACCAACAAATCACAAAAAAAATTAGGGCTATTTTTGGTGGGGAATTTCGAAATTGGGGAAGAGCACAACAAAATTAGGCTAGAAAACAACGAGGGGAGGCTCTGAAATCGTGATCAACGTGGCTCTAGATACCAAGATGATGTAGGGTGGAACCCTATACGACCGATCTTTCACGAAAGGAGTGGATTCCGCGAAGAACACGAAGAACACGGGGAAGAACGGAGAGAAAACACAAGGGGAAACACTCAAGAACAAGTCCAATCACACATCCACTAGACAATCAAGTACACAAGATCCACAAGGTACATGAACAACAAAGGGAAAGATAAAAGGTAAGGTTCATCTTCATGAGGAGGTCTTGATGGTAGAGTTCATCCCAAATCCAAAGGAGATGGGGGCTTGAATCCTAGAAGGATCTTCCCACACGGGGGTCTTGAATCCAAGGTGGATCTTCTCCGAAGAGGGGCCGCAGTCTCTCTCGTGGATTAGATCCGTAATGGATGAGAAAAGCTCTATCTCTAAATGAGTTACTAGTTTGCTAACCCTCAAATGGAGGAGGTGGAGGAGTATATTGTTGGGGAACGTAGTAATTTCAAAAAAATTCCTACGCGCACGCAGGATCATGGTGATGCATAGCAATGAGAGGGGAGAGTGTGTCCACGTACCCTCGTAGACCGAAAGCGGAAGCGTTAGCACACCACAGTTGGTGTAGTCGTACGTCTTCAAGATCCGACCAGTCCAAGTACCGGACACACGGCACCTCCGAGTTCAGCACACGTTCAGCTCGATGACGTCCCACGAACTTCGATCCAGTAGAGCTTTGAGGGAGAGTTCCGTCAGCATGACAGCATGATGACGGTGATGATGATGATACCGACGTAGGGCTTCGCCTAAGCACTGCTACGATATGACCGAGGTGGATTATGGTGGAGGGGGGCACCGCACACAGCTAAAAGATCAATGATCAATTGTTCTGTCTCCAAGGGGTGCCCCTCCCCGTATATAAACGAGTAGAGGAGGGGGAGGGCCGACCCTCTCTATGGCGCGCCCTAGGGGAGTCCTACTCCCACCGGGAGTAGGATTCCCCCTTTCCTAGTAGAACTAGGAGCCCTTCCAAGTAGTAGGAGTAGGAGAGAAGGAAAGGGAAAAGAGAAGAGAAGGAAGGAGGGGGCGCCGCCCCTCCCCCTAGTCCAATTCGGACTAAGCATTGGAGGGGGGGTGCAGCCTCTCCTCTCTCTTTCCCCTAAAGCCCAATAAGGCCCATATACTCCCCGGCGAATTCCAGTAACTCTCTGGTACTCCGAAAAATACCCGAATCACTCGGAACCTTTCTAATGTTCGAATATAGTCATCCAATATATCGATCTTTATGTCTCGACCATTTAGAGACTCCTTGTAATGTCCCCGATCTCATCCGGGACTCCGAACTACCTTCGGTACATCAAAACACATAAACTCATAATACAAATCGTCACCGAACGTTAAACATGCGGACCCTACGGGTTCGAGAACTATGTAGGCATGACCGAGACACGTCTCCGGTCAATAACCAATAGCGGAACCTGGATGCACATATTGGCTCCTACATATTCTACAAAGATCTTTATCGGTCAAACCGCATAACAACATACGTTGTTCCCTTTGTCATCGGTATGTTACTTTCCCGAGATTCAATCGTGGGTATCTCAATACCTAGTTCAATCTCATTACCGGCAAGTCTCTTTACCCGTTCCGTAATACATCATTCCGCAACTAACTCATTAGTTACAATGCTTGCAAGGCTTATAGTGATGTGTATTACCGAGTAGGCCCAGAGATACCTCTCCGATGATCGGAGTGACAAATCCTAATCTCGAAATATGCCAACTCAACAAGTACCTTCGGAGACACTTGTAGAGCACCTTTATAATCACCCAGTTACATTGTGACGTTTGGTAGCACACAAAGTGTTCCTCCGATAAACGGGAGTTGCATAATCTCATAGTCATATGAACATGCATAAGTCATGAAGAAAGCAATAGCAACATACTAAATGATCAAGTGCTAAGCTAACGGAATGGGTCAAGTCAATCACATCATCCTCCTAATGATGTGATCCTGTTAATCAAATGAAAACTCATGTCTATTCTTAGGAAACTTAACCATCTTTGATTAACGAGCTAGTCAAGTACAGGCGTACTAGTGACACTATGTTTGTCCATGTATTCACACATGTATTATGTTTCCTGTTAATACAATTCTACCATGAATAATAAACATTTATCATGAAATAAGGAAATAAATAATAACTATATTATTGCCTCCAGGGCATATTTTCTTCAGTCTCCCACTTGCACTAGAGTCAATAATCTAGTTCACATCGCCATGTGATTTAACACCAATAGTTCACATCACCATGTGATTAACACCCATAGTTCACATCGTCATGTGACCAACACCCAAAGGGTTTACTAGACTCAATAATCTAGTTCACATCGCTATGTGATTAACACCCAAAGAGTACTAAGGTGTGATCATGTTTTGCTTGTGAGAGAAGTTTAGTCTACGGGTCTGCCACATTCAGATCCGTATGTATTTTGCAAATTTCTATGTCAACAATGCTCTGCACAGAGCTACTCTAGCTAATTGCTCCCACTTTCAAAATGTATCCGGATTGAGACTTAGAGTCATCTGGATCAGTGTCAAAATTTGCATCGACGTAACCCTTTACGACAAACCTTTTGTCACCTCCATAATTGAGAAACATATCCTTATTCCACTAAGGATAATTTTGACCGCTGTCCAGTGATCTACTCATAGATCACTATTGTACTCCCTTGCTAAACTCAGTGTAGGGTATACAATTGATCTGGTACACAGCATGGCATACTTTATAGAAACTATGGCTGAGGCATAGGGAATGACTTTCATTCTCTTTCTATTTTCTGTCGTCGTCGGGCTTTGAGTCTTACTCAATTTCACACCTTGTAACACAGGTAAGAACTCTTTCTTTGACTGTTCCATTTTGAACTACTTCAACATCTTGTCAAGGTATGTACTCATTGAAAAGACTTATCAAGCGTCTTGATCTATCTCTATAGATCTTGATGCTCAATATGTAAGTAGCTTCACCGAGGTATTTATTTGAAAAACTCCTTTCAAATACTCCTTTATGCTTTCCAGAAAATTCTACATTATTTCCGATCAACAATATGTCATTCACATATATTTATCAGAAATGCTGTAGTGCTCCCACTCACTTTCTTGTAAATACAGGCTTCACCACAAGTCTGTATAAAACTATATGCTTTGATCAACTCATCAAAGCGTATATTCCAACTCTGAGATGCTTGCACCAGTCCATAGATGGATCGCTGGAGCTTGCATATTTTGTTAGCACCTTTAGGATCGACAAAACCTTCTGGTTGCATCATTTACAACTCTTCTTTAAGAAATCCATTAAGGAATGTAGTTTTGACATCCATTTGCCAGATTTCAGAAAATGTGGCAATTTGCTAACATGATTCGGACATACTTAAGCATCGCTACGAGTGAGAAAATCTCATCGTAATCAACACGTTGAACTTTGTCAAAAACTTTTTCGACAAGTCTAGCTTTGTAGATAGTAACACTACTATCAGCGTCTGTCTTCCTCTTGAAGATCCGTTTATTTTCTATGGCTTGCCGATCATCGGGCAAGTCAACCAAAGTCCACACTTTGTTCTCATACATGGATCCCATCTCAGATTTCATGGCCTCAAGCCATTTCGTGGAATCTGGGCTCATCATCACTTCCTCATAGTTCGTTGGTTCGTCATGGTCAATTAACATGACCTCCAGAATAGGATTACCGTACCATTTTGGTGCGGATCTCACTCTGGTTGACCTACGAGGTTCGGTAGTAACTTGATCTGAAGTTACATGATCATCATCATTAGCTTCCTCACTAATTCATGTAGGAGTCACAGAAACTAATTTCTGTGATGAACTACTTTCCAATAAGGGAGCAGGTATAGTTACCTCATCAAGTTCTACTTTCCTCCCACTCACTTCTTTCGAGAGAAAGTCCTTCTCTAGAAAGGATCCATTCTCAGCAACAAATATCTTGCCTTCGGATCTGTGATAGAAGGTGTACCCAACAGTTACTTTTGGGTATCCTATGAAGACACACTTCTCCGACTTGGGTTTGAGCTTATCAAGATGAAACTTATCATATAAGCATCGCAACCACAAACTTTAAGAAACGACCACTTAGGTTTCTTGCTAAACCACAGTTCATACGGTGTCATCTCAACGGATTTAGATGGTGCCCTTTTTAATGTGAATGCAGCTGTCTCTAATGCATTACCCCAAAACGATAGTGGTAAATCGGTAAGAGACATCATAGATTGCACTATATCAAATAAAGTACAGTTATGACGTTCGGACACACCATTACGTTGTGGTGTTCCAGGTGGCATGAGTTTGTGAAACTATTCCACATTGTTTTAATTGAAGACCGAACTTGTAACTCAAATATTCGCCTCTGCGATCATATCGTAGAAACTTTATTTTCTTGTTACAATGATTTTCCACTTCACTCCAAAATTCTTTAAACTTTTCAAATGTTTCAGACTTATGTTTCTTCAAGTAGATATACCCATGTCTGCTCAAATCATCTATAAAGGTCAAAAAATAACGATACCCGCCGCAAACCTCAACACTCATCGGACCTCATACATCAGTATGTATTATATCCAATAAGTCAGTTGCTCGCTCCATAGTTCTGGAGAACAGAGTCTTAGTCATCTTTGCCCATGAGGCATGGTTCACAAGCATCAACTGATTCATAATCAAGTGATTCCGAAAGCCCATCAACATGGATTTTCTTCATGCGCTTTACACCAATATGACCTAAACGGCGGTGCCACAAATAAGTCGCACTATCATTATTAACTTTGCATCTTTTGGCTTCAATATTATGAATATGTGTATCACTACAATCGAGATTCAACAAACCATTTTCATTGGGTGTATAACCCTAGAAGGTTTTATTCATGTAAACAGAATAACAATTATTCTCTAACTTAAATGAATAACCGTATTGCAATAAACATGATCAAATCATATTCATGCTCAACGCAAACACCAAATAACACTTATTTAGGTTCAACACTAATACCGAAAGTATAGGGAGTGTGCGATGATGATCATATCATTATTGGAACTACTTCCAACACACATCGTTACTTCACCCTTAACTAATCTCTGTTCATTCTGCAACTCCCGTTTCAAGTTACTACTCTTAGTAGCTGAACTAGTATCAAATACCGAAGGGTTGCTATAAGCACTAGTAGAGTACACATCAATAACATGTATATCCAATATACCTTTGTTCACTTTGCCATCCTTCTTATCCGCCAAATACTTGGGGCAATTCCGCTTCCAGTGACTAGTCCCTTTGCAGTAAAAGCACTTAGTCTCGGGCTTAGGTCCAGACTTGGGCTTCTTCACTTGAACAGCAACTTGCTTGCCATTCTTCTTGAAGTTCCCCTTCTTCCCTTTGCCCTTTTCTTGAAACTAGTGGTCTTGTTAACCATCAACACTTGATGCTTTTCTTGATTTCTACCTTCGTCGATTTCAGCATCATGAAAAGCTTGGGAATCGTTTCCATTATCCCTTCCATATTATAGTTCATCATGAAGTTCTAGCAACTTAGTGATAGTGACTAGAGAACTCTGTCAATCACTGTCTTATCTGGAAGATTAACTCCCACTTGATTCAAGTGATTGTAGTACTCAAACAATCTGAGCACATGCTTACTGGTTGAGCTATTCTCCTCCATCTTGTAGGCAAAGTAATGTCAGAGGTCTCATACCTCTCGACACGAGCATGAGTATGAAATACCAATTTCAACTCTTGGAACATCTTATATGCTCCGTGACGTTCAAAACATTTTTGAAGTCCCGGTTCTAAGCCGTAAAGCATGGTGCACTAAACTATCAAGTAGTTATCATACCGAGCTTTTGTCAAAACGTTCAAAACGTCTGCATCTGCTCCTGCAATAGTTCTGTCACCTAGCGGTGCATCAAGGACATAATACTTTTGTGCAGCAATGAGGATAATCCTCAGATCACGGAGCTAGTCCGCATCTTTGCTACTAACATCTTTCAACTTATTTTTCTCTAGGAACATATCAAAAATAAAACAGGGGAGCTAAACGCGAGCTATTGATCTACAACATAGATATGCTAATACTACTATGACTAAGTTCATGATAAATTAAAGTTCAATTAATCATATTACTTAAGAACTCCCACTTAGATAGACATCCCTCTAATCATCTAAGTGATCACATGATCCAAATCAACTTAAACCATGTCTGATCATCACGTGAGATGGAGTAGTTTTCAATGGTGAACATCACTATGTTGATCAGATCTACTATATGATTCATGCTCGACCTTTCGTTCTTAGTGTTCCAAGTCCATATTTGCATATGCTAGGCTCGTCAAGTTTAACCCGAGTATTCTGCGTATGTAAAACTGTCTTACACCCGTTGTAGATGAACGTTGAGCTTATCACACCCGATCATCACGTGGTGTCTCGGCACGATGAACTTTGGCAATGGTGCATACTCAGGGAGAACACTTTTACCTTGAAATTTAGTAAGGGATCATCTTATAAAGCTACCCCCGAACTAAGCAAAATAAGATGTATAAAAGATAAACATCACATGCAATCATAATATGTGACATGATATGGCCATCATCATCTTGTGCTTTTGATCTCCATCTCCAAAGTACTGTCATGATCTCCATTGTTACCAGCATTGACACTATGATCTCCATCATATTGATCTTCTATCAACATGTCATCACATGGTCGTCTCACCAGCTATTGCTTTTGCAACTATTGCTATCGCATAGCGATAAAGTAAAGCAATTACATAGCACTTGCATCTTATGCAAATAAAGAGACAACCATAAGGCTCCTGCCAGTAGCCGATAACTTTAACAAAACATGATCATCTCATACAACAATTTATATTTCATCACATCTTGACCATATCACATCACAACATGCCCTGCAAAAACAAGTTAGACGTCATTTACTTTGTTGTTGCAAGTTTTACGTGGCTGCTACAGGCTGAGCAAGAACTGTTCTTACCTATGCATCAAAACCACAATGATAGTTCGTCAAGTTAGTGCTGTTTTAACCTTCACAAGGACCGGGCGTAGCCACACTTGGTTCAACTAAAGTTGGAGAAACTGACACCCGCCAGCCACCTGTGTGCAAAGCACGTCGGTAGAACCAGTCTCACGTAAGCATACGCGTAATGTCGGTCCGGGCCGCTTCATCCAACAATACCGCCGAACCAAAGTATGACATGCTAGTAAGCAGTATGACTTGTATCGCCCACAACTCACTTGTGTTCTACTCGTGCATATAACATCGACGCATAAACCTGGCTCGGATGCCACTATTGGGGAACGTAGTAATTTCAAAAAAAATCCTACGCGCACGCAGGATCATGGTGATGCATAGCAACGAGAGGGGAGAGTGTGTCCACGTACCCTCGTAGACCGAAAGCGGAAGCGTTAGCACAACGCGGTTGATGTAGTCGTACGTCTTCACGATCCGACCGATCCAAGTACCGAACGCACGACACCTCCGAGTTCAGCACACGTTCAGCTCGATGACGTCCTACGAACTCCGATCCAGTAGAGCTTCGAGGGAAAGTTCCGTTAGCACGACGGCGTGATGACGGTGATGATGATGCTACTGATGCAGGGCTTCGCCTAAGCACCGCTACGATATGAGCGAGGTGGATTATGGTGGAGGGGGGTACCGCACACGGCTAAAAGATCAATGATCAATTGTTGTGTCTCCAAGGGGTGCCCCCTCCCCGTATATAAAGGAGTAGATGAGGGGGAGGGGCAGCCCCCTCTATGGCGTGCCCTAGGGGAGTCCTACTCCCACCGAGAGTAAGATTCCCCCTTTCCTAGTAGAACAAGGAGCCCTTCCAAGTAGTAGGAGTAGGAGAGAAAGAAAGGGAAAAGAGAAGAGAAGGAAGGAGGGGGCGCCGCCCCTCCTCCTAGTCCAATTCAGACTAAGCATTGGGGGGGGGCGCAGCCTCTCCTCTCTCTTTCCCCTAAAGCCCAATAAGGCCCATATACTCCCCGACGAATTCCTGTAACTCTCCGCTACTCCGAAAAATACCCGAATCCCTCGAAACCTTTCCGATGTCCGAATATAGTCGTCCAATATATCGATCTTTACGTCTCGACCATTTTGAGACTCCTTGTCATGTTCCTGATCTCATCCGGGACTCCTAACTACCTTCGGTACATCAAAATACATAAACTCATAATACAAATCGTCACCGAACGTTAAGCGTGCGTACCCTACGGGTTCAAGAACTATGTAGACATTACCGAGACACGTCTCAGGTCAATAACCAATAGCGGAACCTGGATGCTCATATTGGCTCCTACATATTCTATGAAGATCTTTATCGGTCAAACCGCACAACAACATACATTGTTCCCTTTGTCATCGGTATGTTACTTGCCCGAGATTCGATCGTCGGTATCTCAATACCTAGTTCAATCTCGTTACCGGCAAGTCTCTTTATTCGTTCCATAATACATCATCCTGCAACTAACTCATTAGTTACAATGCTTGCAAGGCTTATAGTGATGTGTATTACCGAGTGGGCCCAGAGATACCTCTCCGATGATCGGAGTGACAAATCCTAATGTCGAAATACGCCAACTCAACAAGTACTTTCGGAGACACCTGTAGAGCACCTTTATAATCACCCAGTTATGTTGTGACGTTTGGTAACACACAAAGTCTTCCTTCGATAAACGGGAGTTGCATAATCTCATAGTCATAGGAACATGTATAAGTCATGAAGAAAGAAATAGCAACATACTAAATGATCAAGTGCTAAGCTAACGGAATGGGTTAAGTCAATCACATCATTCTCCTAATGATGTGACCCCGTTAATCAAATGACAACTCATGTCTATGGTTAGGAAACTTAACCATATTTGATTAACGAGCTAGTCAAGTAGAGGCTTACTAGTGACACTATGTTTGTCTATGTATTCACACATGTATTATGTTTCTGGTTAATACAATTCTAACATGAATAATAAACATTTATCATGAAATAAGGAAATAAATAATAACTTTATTATTGCCTCTAGGGCATATTTCCTTCATATATATAGTCTAGGGCCACGAAGGGGTAAGTGAGGGCGAAGGGATACATGGGCTCGGCCCGATACACTCTACACAGACAGGCGTCGAACGTCCGACGGGTACGGGACGTCCGGTGGCTCAGGACGGTACGGACGTCCGGCGCGGGTCGGACGTCCGCTGATTCTTCTCTGGACAGGTGGTGCTGGACGTTCGGTCGGTGTCGGTCGTCCGTCGTTTTGCTTCGGGATCGGTGGCACTGAATTTTCGGTAAGCGTCGGGCGTCCGGTGCCTGGGACTTGTCGGACGTCCAGTGGTCGTCGGTCGTCCGACAACTGTAGATGGTAGGACATCCGGTGGCTTCCGATCGTCCGGTCGCTGTAGACTCTGCAACTCCTTCTTCCGTCTTCTCTTCCATGCTTCCCTTACGGATGGTGTAGGTGTTCCTTGACGCTTGCACTCCTCCTCGTCATCCGTGAAGTTCCGACAATACCTATGCATGCACACGAGAAGGGTGTTAAGTAGTATACCATCCTCGAAGGAGTCAAGTGAGCACGTGTAAAGGAGATGATTCACCTTTGTGTATGTGAACGAGATGTCGCACGTGTCACTTGCCAAACGGACTCTTGACATGGTGATGCCCGTAGGATGCTCCGCATCACAAGTGCCGGTTGTTGTTTTTTGCATGTTTTTTACATCGCAGGAAATCAATATCAGACGGAGTCCAAACGCAAGGAAACTTTACGAAGATTTTTTTTGACCAGAAGGAACGTAATGGGCCCTGGCTACGCCTGGGGGGTGCCCCGAGGAGGGCACAACCCACCAGGGCGCGCTAGGAGGCCCAGGCGCGCCCTGGTGGATTATGCCCACCTCGGGTGCCCCCGGACCGCCTCTTTGTTCTATAAATACCCCAATATTTCCAAAACCCAAGGGGAGTCGACGAAATATTCATCCAGCCGCCGCAGAGTCCAGAACCACCAGATCCAATCTAGACACCATCTCGGATGGGATTCACCACCTCCATTGGCGCCTCTCCGATGATGCGTGAGTAGTTCTTTGTAGACCTTCGGGTCCGTAGTTAGTAGTTAGATGGCTTCATCTCTCCCTCTGAATTCTCAATATAATGGTCTCTTGGAGATCCATATGATGTAACTCTTTTGCGGTGTGTTTGTTGGGATCGATGAACTTTGAGTTTATGATCAGATCTATCTTTTTATATCCATGAAAGTATTTGAGTTTATTTGATCTCTTTTATGCATGATCTCTTATAGCCTCGTATTTCTTCTCCGATATTTGGGTTTTGTTTGGC
Source organism: Triticum dicoccoides (assembly GCF_002162155.2). Taxonomy (NCBI): domain Eukaryota; kingdom Viridiplantae; phylum Streptophyta; class Magnoliopsida; order Poales; family Poaceae; genus Triticum; species Triticum dicoccoides. The sequence goes on from NC_041388.1 coordinate 257,381,321, forward strand.
CAACTTGATCTATTTATCTTGCAATGGGAAGAGATGCTTTGTAGTGGGTTCAATCTTACGGTGCTTGATCCCAGTGACAGGAAGGGAACTGACAAGTATGTATCGTTGCTAATAAGGATAAAATGATGGGGTCTATCTCTACATAGATAGATCTTGTCTACGTCATGCCATCATTCTTATTACATTGCTCTGTTTTTCCATGAACTTAATACACTAGATCCATGCTGGATAGCAGTCGATGTGTGGAGTAATAGTAGTAGATGCAGGCAGGAGTCGGTCTATTAATCTTGGACGTGATGCATATATAATGATCATTGCCTAGATATCATCATGAGTATTCGAAGTTCTATCGATTGCCCAACAGTAATTGGTTCACCCACCGTTTGCTATTTTTCTCGAGAGAAGCCACTAGTGAAACCTATGGCCCTTGGGTCTCTTTCTCATATATTTTCCTTTGAGATCTACTTTTTCCTTGCATTTATTTTCAGATCTATTAAACCAAAAATACTTTGTTGCACTTTATTTTATTTGCGATCTATTTATTCAATCTATTACAACTTTCTTCCATCCACGCACCGTTTCTGGCGCCGTTACCCAAAAGGGATTGACAACCCCTTTAACACGTCGGGTTGCGAGTGGTTGTTATTTGTGTGCATGGGCTGTTTACGTTGTGTTGCTTGGTTCTCCTACTTTTTGATAACCTTGGTTTCATATCTGAGGGAAATACCTAGCGCTGATGTGCTGCATCATCCCTTCCTCTTTGGGGAAATACCGACGTAGCTTCAAGCAACATCAAAAGGAATTTCTAGCGCCGTTGCCGGGGAGGATCTTCAACATATATCAGGTTCCTAATCACAAATCTCATCTCCTCGCAATTTACATTATTTTCCATTTGCCTCCCGTTTTCCTCTCCCCCACTTCACAAAATTTTGCCGTTTTATCTGCCCCTCTTTTCCGTTCACCGTTTTCTTGTCAGATCTGTTTTTGTGTGCAATGTTGTTTGCCGTTATTATCATGGATAGTTCCTCCTCTATTGCATGCAGTCCCGAGAAATAAGTTCTCAACTTTAAACTAAGGGGAGGAGAAAATTTAAAAGATGATTGGTATAGAATTTGCAATGCTCATAATAGATCTATCCGAAAGCAATCTACAGTTGTTCTTCTTCGTTCCTTTTATGTGGGCATCACCACTTGGTATAGATTCGTCCTTGATACGATTACCGGTGGAAATTTCTTGATGTGTCCCTCTCTTGATGCTTTTAATGCTATGAGAAATTTAGTGGGCTCACCACCTCTCATGATTAATGAAGCAACTTTGACTCTTGATCATGTTATGGAAAGACTAGATGCTATTGAAAAGAAAATTCTCACCGAAGATCATATGGAAATTATAGATAAAAAGATGCATAATTTTGCCACCAATATTGGGTCAAAAGCGGGAGATATTTTTAAGTTGTTAAAAGAAAAGGGTACTGTAATTCATGAAAGAATAGAAGAAAGCCCGTCTCGGATCAATAAATTAGAAGAATTTTTTAGTAATCTGAGCATGGCGTTTACTTATGCTAAAACTATCGAAAAAACTCACGTAAAGAGTGGTAGAGTTACCAAGAACAAGGGTGCAACTTCTAGTAATAATAATAAAGAAGATATTAAGATGATTGGTACTCACCCTGATTTTGTTTAAGTGATAGGAGATCCTTTTTGCAAGAATGAAATCTTTTAATTTATTCCTAGGAGTGTTGTTATTGAAAATATTTATGCTAAATATCTAAGGAATTCTAAATGTTTGATTGAAGATTTGAACAAGGATGACAAAACTTAGATCCTTGCTTTATGCCTAGCTAAGGGCGTAAAACTATAGCGCTTGTTGGGAGGCAACCCAATGAATAATTTTTTTCTTCTTCCTATTCCCGAATATTAGTATAATTATGCTATTGTTATGATTGTGTTTTTTGTGTTTTAATTAGTGTTTGTGCCAAGTAGAACCGATAGGATCTTCTTGGGTGATAGTTGTTTGATCTTGCTGAAAACAGAAACTTTTGCACTCATGAAAACAATTCTTATTTTTTACCAGAGCGTGATAAAATGCCAATTCTTTTTGTAGAAGATTAATATACAAATTTCTCAGGTCATCCTGTTTTTTCAGAATTTTTGGAGTTCCAGAAGTTTTTGAAATAGTCAGATTGCTACAGACTGTTATGTTTTGATAGATTCTGTTTTCTCTGTGTTGTGTGCTTATTTTGATGGCTCTATGGTTTTCATTCATGAGTTTTTGCCATAGAAAAGTTGGAATACAATAGATATAATGCAAAAACAAAATATGAGTTGGTTTGGTACAATACTTATAGTAGTGATTTGCTTTCTTTTACTAATGGATCTCATGAAGGTTTTGTTGAGTTTTGTGTGATTGAAGTTTTCAAGTTTTGTGTTATCTTACAATGGATGAAGGAATAAAGGATAGAAGAGCCTAAGTTTGGGGATGCCCCAACATCCCAAGCTATTATCAAAAAATGAGCAACCAACCAAGCTTGGGGATGCCCCCCGAGTGGCATCCCCTCTTTCTTCTAACGACCATCGGTATTTTACTCGAAGCTATATTTTTATTCGTCACATGATATGTGTTTTGCTTGGAGCGTCTTGTATGATATGAGTCTTTGTTTGTTTTATTTTGTGTTTTAAGTCTTGATCCGTTGCTAGATACACCTCTTTGGGAGAGCCAAAATTATGTCATGATTTGTTACAATTGCTCTCTATGCTTCACTTAAATTTTTATGAGCTATGGACTTGCTCTAGTGCTTCACTTATATCTTTTTGAGCATGGTGTGCTTAGCATTTTTGAAGAAATGCTCTCTTGCTTCACTTAGATTTATTTGAGAGTTAGTAAAACTTTCAAGAATTTCTCTCTTGCTTCACTTAAATTATTTTGGGAGAAAGAAAAATTATGCTCATGATCTTCACTTATATTTGTTTGAGCTTATGAAAAGCAACACATGAAAATTAGTCCCAAAGTGTTAGATATTCAAGAAGGATATAACAAAAACTTTCATGAAGATCATTGGACAAAATAAACTTGATTCTTTGTAATAGTTTTGAGATATGATGATGTGATATGTGAGTTATGTTGATGAGTAATTATACTTTAGTAAGAATATTGGTGTTAAGGTTTGTGATTCCCTATGCAAGTACAAAAGTCAATAATTATGCAATGAAATTATATCCAACTTGTGGTGCATTATTCGGTGTTATTTATGCTTAATGCTTGCTTATGAGATTATCCATTTCTTGGTTGGTCACTTCTCAATCTTTTGCTAGCCTTCATTTTGCACTAAGTATGATCTCTACTTGTGCATCCAAAATCCTTTAAACCAGTTTTGCCACATGAATCCACTATATCTACCTATATGTGGTATTCTTTTGCCGTTCTAAGCAAATTTGCATGTGCCATCTCTAATTTTCAAAAAAAATACTTCTCTTTTGTGTGTTCGTTTCGCTTGCAGAGCGATGAGGGGTGGCTAATAATTTCCATGCTAGATGTGTTATTCTCATGATGAGTGTTTATTCACTTGTCATTGCACGAGAGTAAGTCAAAGGTTTTAGGGATGTCCAGTCCTGAAATAAAAAATGAATTTACTTTGCGTTGTCAAATAATAAATCCCTTGAAAAGTGTTGGTACGGAGGGCAACCGTGGATACGGCTAGCCATGGAAAGTGAAAGTAAGGTGGAAAAAGGAATAAACATTATTTTCTGCTTGAGAACTACCTATGATATATCTAGCATGGAAAGTGTTGGAACTCTAAGTCGTTTTCGTTGGTAGGATGGATACACCTCCCAAAATGTTTTTATCTCTAATTTTTTCGCTTTGAGCTCTGGCACCTCTACAAATCCCTACTTCCCTCTGTGAAGGGCCTTTCTTTTACTTTATGCAATTTTTATTTTGAATTTGTGTCTCCATCTTCTCTTATAAAAGCACCAACTAGGAGGCAATATGATCGTACTTAAGTATTGGGTGTAACTAATATGTGATTGTGTTTCATGAATGGATCAATGGTTGAGCATGATGGGCTAGGGATAACTTATTTTAGCATTGATAGAAAGGCATGGTTGCTTGTTGATATGCTTGAGTATTTAAATTATCATCTCAAAACTAGACTATTGTTTTGAACAATATAAAAGTCCAAATGTCTGTGCTATAAAGAAAAGAATATGATATGACATGTTAGGCAACATTCCACATCAAAAATTCTGTTTTTATCACTTACCTACTCGAGGACGAGTAGGAGTTAAGCTTGGGGATGTTGATACGTCTCCAACATATCTATAATTTTTGATTGTTCCACGCTGTTATATTATCAATCTTGGATGTTTTATAATCATTTTATATCATTTTTTGGTACTAACCTATTGACTTAGTGCCAAGTGCCAGTTGCTGTTTTCTGCATGTTTTTTACATCGCAGGAAATCAATATCCGACGGAGTCCTGAAAGCACAAGTGCTCCCTAGGTGGTTTTGATAATTGATGACAACATATCTCTTGTTGGACTAACATTTCTATCTAGCATGTTTCAGATAAGTTCAACAATGGAGTGGCATGGACTAAAGGTTGTGGGAACTCCTTCAAGATGCTAAGGACAAAGGATTGGCTAAAGCTTCAAGCTCAAGACTCTTCATTTTACATTTTAGTGATCCAAGATCACATTGAGTCCATAGGAAAAGCCAATACTATCAAGGAGGGATGAGGTGTTGCTTAATGAGCCTCTTGCTTCATGTGCTTAATGATATGCTCCAAAATCCTCAGCTACTTTCCCACTTCCACATATGACCTAAACCCAAAGCCAAACTCGGACCTACCGATTATTCCTATCCGGCGCCACCGAGTTTCACCTGTCATAGCCACTGCCAGAAACCCTAATCAGTTCGGTCTCACCGATGGGATCTCGGTCTCACCGAGATGGGCTTGCAAACTCTCTATTACCTATTGCAATATTTTCGGTCCCACCGAGATATGCAATCGGCCCCACCGAGTTTGCTTGGCCAACTCTCTGTTTCACTTATTACCCAAATCGGTCCCACCGAGTTTGAGTAATCGGTCAAACCAAGTTTTGGATTTACCCTAACCCTAGCACATCGGTCCCACCGAGTTGATCCAGTCGGTCCCACCGAAAATCTCTAACAGTCACTAGGTTTCCTATTTCGGTCTGACCGAGTTTGTTGATTCGGTCCCACCGAGATTGGTAAATCGTGTGTAACGGTTGGATTTTGTGTGGAGGCTATATATACCCCTCCACCTCCTCTTCATTCGTGGAGAGAGCCATCAGACTAAGCCCACACTTCCAGCATCCTATTTCTGAGAGAGAACTACCTACTCATGTGTTGAGGCCAAGATATTCCATTCCTACCATATGAATCTTGATCTCTAGCTTTCCCCAAGTTGCTTTCCACTCAAACCTTCTTTCCACCAGATCCAAATCCTATGAGAGAGAGTTGAGTGTTGGGGAGACTATCATTTGAAGCACAAGAGCAAGGAGTTCATTACCTACACACCATTTGTTACTTCTTGGAGAGTGGTGTCTCCTAGATTGGCTAGGTGTTACTTGGGAGCCTCCGACAAGATTATGGAGTTGAACCAAGGAGTTTGTTAGGGCAAGGAGATCGCCTACTTCGTGAAGATCTACCGCTAGTGAGGCAAGTCCTTCGTGGGCGATGGCCATGGTGGGATAGACAAGGTTGCTTCTTCGTGGACCCTTCGTGGGTGGTTGCTTCTTAGTGGACCCTTCGTGGGTGGAGCCCTCCGTGGACTCGCGCAACCATTACCCTTCGTGGGTGGAGCCCTCCATGGACTCGCGCAACCGTTACCCTTCATGGGTTGAAGTCTCCATCAACGTGGATGTAGGATAGCACCACCTATCCGAACCACGGGAAAAACATCCGTGTCTCCAATTGCGTTTGAATTCTCCAAACCCTTCCCCTTACATTCTTGCAAGTTGCATACTTTACATTCCGCTGCTCATATACTCTTTGCATGCTTGCTTGATATGTATTGTGTATGTTGAAATTGTGCCTAAAACTCCACTCAAACCAAAAAGGCCTAAAAATTGCAACTTTAGCACTAAGTGTCTAATCACCCCCCTCTAGACACATATACTTCTAGATCCTACAAGTGGTATCAGAGCTTTGGTCTCCATTGCCTTGGTTTAATCACCATTGGAGGAAGATGGATGTGTCTACCTTAGGGAGTCTTAGACATAGAGTGCCTATTCTTGATGGAGAGTATTTTCATGAGTGAAAAAATGAGATGCTTGTAATTTTCAATCAATATCATTTGAACAAGTATATTGCTAGCCCTTGTGCACCTCATATTGATCCTTTGCATCCTACCCTAGATGAAGATATTGACATGATTCGCAATCTTAGAACTATTGAGCTCATCATTAGAGGATTGCCCAAAAATTTGATTGCTAGTTTGCCTACTCTTAATTGTGCCTATACTATATGGAAATTTCTTGAGGAACGATTTCCCGATCATTCCTTGAAAACTTTGGATGAAATTCTCCATAAATCTATTGCCTTGAGTAAGATGAACTCTAGTGATCCTAGTTTTGGTAATTGTCTATTTGAACTTACCAATCTTAAGCATGCTAAAGGAGATGTTGGAATCATTAGTGATATCATATTCGAAGCTATAAGAATTCATAAAAGTGACCACTTTGATGATCATTTATCTAATGAATTACCCTCTCTAGGAAATGATGAGTCACAAGATCATGATGAACATGGATACTATGATGATGATGATGATGATGATAGTGACTTCGATCTTGATGATGCAATGAGACATTTTGGTCTTATGGCAAATCTTCGGGGATATGAATCAGGAGGAAAAGAATGGGTTCTTGATAGTGGATGTACTAATCATATGACCAGAGATGAAGAGATGTTTCGTGAGCTTGCTGAAAATGACGGCCCTCGAAAATATGTCACCTTTGGTGATAATTCAAAGGGTAAAGTGGTTGGCCTTGGTAAGGTGGCCATCTCACATGATAGTTCCATTCAAAATGTCATGCTCATTGAATCTCTCGGCTACAACTTACTTTCAGTATCTAGACTTGCTGATTTCGGTTTGAATGTCCTATTTACTGAGGTAGATTGCCAAGTATTTCGTCGAGACAATCATAAAATGGTCTTTATGAGTATGCGTAGAGGTGATCTTTACATTGTCGATTTCTCTAAAAAGGCACAACCTAAAACTTGCTTTGTTGCTAAATCCTCAAAAGGTTGGTTGTGGCATAGACGACTAGGTCACGTTGGCATGAGAAACCTTGACAAGCTTATTAAAGGAAATCATATCCTTGGAGTTAACGATGTCATATTTGATAAGGATAGACTTTGCAGTGCTTGTCAAGCAGGTAAACAGGTTGGAGGAAGGCATCCCGTGAAGAACATCATGACCACAAGAAGGCCACTCGAGCTACTTCATATGGATCTTTTTGGTCCCAACGCCTACGAGAGTCTCGGTGGAAATTCTTTTGGTCTAGTTATAGTTGATGATTTTTCAAGATTTACGTGTGTGTTCTTTCTTAATGACAAGTCGCGGGTCCAGAAGATCTTCAGAAACTTCGCTAGGAAGGCCAAAAATTAGTTTGACGTGAAGATCAATAAGGTTCGGAGTGACAACGGAACGGAGTTCAAGAACGCAAATGTGGACACCTTTCTTGACGAAGAAGGGATTTCACACGAGTTCTCGACTACGTACACACCTCAACAAAATGGAGTTGTTGAGAGGAAGAACCGGACGCTCATCGAAATGGCAAGAACGATGCTTGATGAATACAAGACGCCAAAGCACTTTTGGGCAGAAGCGGTTGAGACAGCTTGTCACGCAACAAATCGCTTACATCTTCACAAGCTACTCGGCAAGACAGCATACGAGCTTCTCACCGGTAACAAACCCCAAGTTGGATACTTTCGAGTATCCGGCTCAAAGTGCTACATTCTTGATAAGCATCGTCGTTCAAAGTTTGCTCCTAAATCTCATGAAGGTTTTCTACTTGGTTATGGCTCAAACTCTCACACTTACTGTGTCTACAACAATTTCATCCGAAAGGTTGAAGTGACGGTAGATGTGAAGTTTGATGAATCTAATGGCTCGCAAGTAGAGCAATTGCCAATTGATGTAGGAGACAAAGACCCTTCAGAAGCAATCCAAGACTTGTCCATTGGCAAAATTCGTCCAACGGAGGTGAAGGAGAGTACTTCATCTGTCCAAGTGGAAGCTTCTACTTCACGACAAGGTGAACCAAGAATCGACACGGAAGCATCCACAAGTGGGACACACCAAGATGAAGAAGACAAGGAAATGCATCAAGACGAACATCAACAACCTCTTTCTCCACCACGACAAGAGAACGACGACATGAACAATGAAGAAGGCCAAGAAAAAGAACAAGATGAAGAAGATGTTCAACGAAGACCCAAGCAAAAGCTCTCACGAGTTCGAGCAAGAATTGCCAAAGATCATCCCGTCGAGCAAATCCTCAATGATATACAAACCGGGAGAATCACTCGCTCAAAAACTCGTTTAGCTAACTTTTGTGAAAACTATTCATTCATCTCTAGAATTGAACCTATGAAGGTTGAAGAAGCATTGGAAGATCCGGATTGGATAAACGCTATGCATGAAGAGCTACACAATTTTGAGAGAAACCAAGTTTGGACATTGGTTGAGAAGCCCGACAACAACCACAACATCATTGGTACCAAATGGGTGTTTCGCAACAAGCAAGATGAAGATGGACAAGTGGTTCGCAACAAAGCACGTCTCGTCGCCCAAGGGTACACACAAGTCGAAGGTATGGACTATGGTGAGACATATGCTCCCGTTGCTAGACTTGAGTCCATTCGCATCTTACTTGCCTATGCTAATCACCATAATATCACCTTGTACCAAATGGACATTAAAAGTGCTTTTCTAAATGGTGAAATAGAGGAGGAAGTTTATGTCAAACAACCTCCCGGCTTTATCAATCCTAAGAAACCAAATCATGTTTACAAACTTCACAAAGCTCTTTATGGTCTTAAACAAGCTCCTAGAGCATGGTATAAATGCTTGACCAAGTTCCTTATTACAAGTGGTTTTGAAATTGGTAAAATTGATTCTACTGTTTTTACTAAAAGGGTTAATGGAGAACTATTTGTCGATGATATCATTCAACTAACCCTCTCTTTAGTGAAAAGTTTGGAAAGCTAATGTCAGAGAAGTTTGAGATGTCTATGATGAGTGAACTCAAATTCTTTCTCGGTTTGCAAATCAAGCAAACTAAGGAAGGTACATTTGTCTCTCAAACGAAGTACACCAAGGACTTATTCAAGAAGTTCAATATGCAAGAATGCAAAGGTATGTCTACACCCATGCCTACTAGTGGACATAATGATTTTACCAAAGATGGTGAACCGGTTGATCAAAAGGTTTATCGCTCTATGATTGGTTCATTGTTATACCTATGTGCTTCATGTCCCGATATTATGCTAAGTGTGTGCATGTGTGCACGATATCAAGCTGCTCCTAAAGAATGTCATCTTAAGGTTGTGAAAAGGATAGTGAGATATTTAATCCATACACCAAATTTTGGCATTTGGTATCCTAAGAGGTCTTCTTTTGATCTTGTTGGCTATTCCGACTCGGATTATGCCGGAAACAAGGTTGATAGAAAGTCCACTTCGGGTACTTGTCAATTTCTTGGTAGATCTCTTGTGTCTTGGTCTTCCAAGAAACAAAACTCGGTATCCTTATCCACCGCCGAAGCGGAATACATTGCCGCTGGTTCATGTTGTGCTCAATTACTTTGGATGACCCAAACTCTTAAAGATTATGGGATTTATGTGAAACATGTTCCACTGCTTTGTGACAATGAAAGTGCTATCAAAATTGGTCATAATCATGTACAACATTCTCGAACTAAGCATATTGAAGTTCGTCATCATTTCATTTGAGATCATGTTGCTAAGGGTGACATTAATCATAAGCACGTTCGCACCGATAAGCAATTAGCGGATATATTTACTAAACCTCTTGATGAGAAAGTATTTTGCAGGTTGAGAGGTGAATTGAACATCATTGATGCTTCGAACTTGGAGTAGAAACTCCATTGGATACATGCAAGACATGAGCTTATGACTAATCCATGATATATCTCTTATGATGACTATCTTATGTCTTGGATATATTTGTACCTTGCATGTTGTCTAACCCATGTAGGTGCTTGGTTGAATCTAATTCCATGAGATTGCGACTCACTCACATCTTGAGCAATCTCTACATCACCAAGTCTCTACACAATGGCGGTTGAAGACAAGGAAGCACAAAACCATTCAAACATATCCTTTGACAAATTCTATGTTGAGCTTCATGATTGTCATTTTTGGATACACAAGTGCTCTTCCTTGCAAGAACTAACCCATGTAGGTAGATGAACTCAAACTCCAAGTGGTACTCTCAACTCTTGATGAGCTACATCAACCTTGAGCACCCACACAAGTTCAACTACATAAGCAAGAACCACACCACCACCCAAGGTATGTTATTCCATCTTAGAGAAGCTTTACTCCAAGACATGAGTCAAAGCAACTCAACAAGATGTGAATACATCAAGATGCTTAAACGAAAAATGGTAACCCCATTTTGAGCTTAAACGATGAGTATGACCTATGATCAAGTGTTCTCACTTGACTCCTAAGTCAATATACTCTAACATAGGTGACTATGTCACCGCCCAACTCTAGATGAAGTTCTCTTGTGTTCTTTTTGTGTGTATCTCATGCATGTTTAGTTTCTTTCTCTTTTTCAAAAACAAAAAGAAACTCCATCTAGATTTTTCAGTCTCTTCTCTTTTCTTTCTGTTTATGTTCTGCATTTTCTGCATTTAATTCCTTGCAAATCCTTCAAGTAATTCATTGCAAATCTTTGTGAGATCCTACATGTCTAGTGAGCTGAGGTGACAAGTGTTTTTCTCTGTGTGAACTCGGTTTCACCGACTTGTAATTTTCGGTCCAACCGAATCTTTTCGGTGCCACCGAAACATACCACTCGGTACCACTGACTTCGCAACAGGAAAAACAGTTTGCCACTTGTTCTATATTTCTTCTGATCCAGCTCTACTCAATGAATCTTGTCCTCTACAAGCATCACAGTTTTATCCATTGCTTTGTGCTGAGTCTCAAGGACCAAACCTATACGACGGATTCCAGAAAGCCCTTCTTGGAAATTGATGTCAAAGGGGGAGAGAGAGATCACATCAAAGCTTGTAGGAGAGAGAGATCACATCAAGGGAGAGAAAAAGTCTCAAGGACCAAACATACAAGAGAGAAAGTATTAAGGGGGAGAGAGAGACTTCCAGGGGGAGAGAATACTCAAGGATCCCAGATGCTTTATGCTTGATGTTCAATAGGAGAGATGTCACATGTCTTTTTAGGGGGAAAGACATGTTCATTTGTATCTTTCAGCTCTGATTTGTTGTTCCTTATCTTCTCCCAATATCCCATGTAAGATTCTGGGGGAGCAAGACACCTAAGGGAAAGAAATCAGTCAAATTCACTGCATATCTTTATTCTTGGGGACATGTTGAATCCAATGTGGTACCTTGTACTCACTCTCTACATGTCATCCCAGTCTTGGTATTCTTGTGGTTTCTTTTGTTTGCTCTGGCTAGTGGATGTACCTGTGTTATCTAACTTTGTTTGTGCAGGTTCATTCCATCCTAAGCCAACTCAAGACCACAAGGTAAGTATATGCATCAAAATCATGAGTATGAGGAGTTCTTGCTTATGTACATACTGTTTGCAAGAAGGACTCATGAGCATGAAGGTATTTTCCTTGATAATCTTTTGCTCTGATGCATATGGCCAAGATACATGTAACACATTGCCTACTCTGTCATGGTTATGCTCTCACATGCCTCTATATTTCATATTTACATGAGTGCATACATGTAGGGGGAGCCTATGCTTGTTGCATGTCCTTCCAAAGCTTTACTTGCTGTTCTTTATATCTTTATCTAAAGCTTTGATGTATGTTGCCATCAATTACCAAAAAGGGGGAGATTGAAAGCACAAGTGCTCCCTAGGTGGTTTTGATAATTGATGACAACATATCTCTTGTTGGACTAACATTTCTATCTAGCATGTTTCAGATAAGTTCAACAATGGAGTGGCATGGACTAAAGGTTGTGGGAACTCCTTCAAGATGCTAAGGACAAAGGATTGGCTAAAGCTTCAAGCTCAAGACTCTTCATTTTACATTTTAGTGATCCAAGATCACATTGAGTCCATAGGAAAAGCCAATACTATCAAGGAGGGATGAGGTGTTGCTTAATGAGCCTCTTGCTTCATGTGCTTAATGATATGCTCCAAAATCCTCAGCTACTTTCCCACTTCCACATATGACCTAAACCCAAAGCCAAACTCGGACCTACCGATTATTCCTATCCGGCGCCACCGAGTTTCACCTGTCATAGCCACTGCCAGAAACCCTAATCAGTTCGATCTCATCGATGGGATCTCGGTCTCACCGAGATGGGCTTGCAAACTCTCTGTTACCTATTGCAATATTTTCGGTCCCACCGAGATATGCAATCGGCCCCACCGAGTTTGCTTGGCCAACTCTCTGTTTCACTTATTACCCAAATCGGTCCCATCGAGTTTGAGTAATCGGTCAAACCGAGTTTTGGATTTACCCTAACCCTAGCACATCGGTCCCACCGAGTTGATCCAGTCGGTCCCACCAAAAATCTCTAATGGTCACTAGGTTTCCTATTTCGGTCTGACCGAGTTTGTTGATTCGGTCCCACCGAGATTGGTAAATCGTGTGTAACGGTTGGATTTTGTGTGGAGGCTATATATACCCCTCCACCTCCTCTTCATTCGTGGAGAGAGCCATCAGACTAAGCCTACACTTCCAGCATCCTATTTCTGAGAGAGAACTACCTACTCATGTGTTGAGGCCAAGATATTCCATTCTACCATATGAATCTTGATCTCTAGCTTTCCCCAAGTTGCTTTCCACTCAAACCTTCTTTCCACCAGATCCAAATCCTATGAGAGAGAGTTGAGTGTTGGGGAGACTATCATTTGAAGCACAAGAGCAAGGAGTTCATTACCTACACACCATTTGTTACTTCTTGGAGAGTGGTGTCTCCTAGATTGGCTAGGTGTTACTTGGGAGCCTCCTACAAGATTGTGGAGTTGAACCAAGGAGTTTGTAAGGGCAAGGAGATCGCCTACTTCGTGAAGATCTACCGCTAGTGAGGCAAGTCCTTCGTGGGCGATGGCCATGGTGGGATAGACAAGGTTGCTTCTTCGTGGACCCTTCGTGGGTGGTTGCTTCTTCGTGGACCCTTCGTGGGTGGAGCCCTCCGTGGACTCGCGCAACCATTACCCTTCGTGGGTGGAGCCCTCCGTGGACTCGCGCAACCGTTACCCTTCGTGGGTTGAAGTCTCCATCAACGTGGATGTAGGATAGCACCACCTATCCGAACCACGGGAAAAACATTCGTGTCTCCAATTGCATTTGAATTCTCCAAACCCTTCCCCTTACATTCTTGCAAGTTGCATGCTTTACATTCTGCTGCTCATATACTCTTTGCATGCTTGCTTGATATGTATTGTGTATGTTGAAATTGTGCCTAAAACTCCACTCAAACCAAAAAGGCCTAAAAATTGCAACTTTAGCACTAAGTGTCTAATCACCCCCCCCCCCTCTAGACAC
>NC_041388.1:257395461-257405206 GCF_002162155.2 Triticum dicoccoides
AGATCCTACAAATCCAAACACAACGAAACTTTACGGAGATTTTTTTTGGACCAGAAGTTACATAATGGGCCCTGGATGCGCCTGGGGGGTGCCTCGTGGAGGGCACAACCCACCAGGGCACGCCAGGAGGCCCAGGCACGCCCTGGTGGGTTGTGCCCACCTCGGGTGCCCTCGGACCGCCTCTTTGCTCTATAAATACCCCAATATTCCCAAAACCCTAGGAAAGTCGACGAAATATTCATCCAGCCGTCGTAGAGTCCAGAACCACCAGATCCAATCTAGACACCATCTCGGATGGGGTTCACCACCTCCATTGGTGCCTCTCCGATGATGCGTGAGTAGTTCTTTGTAGACCTTCGGGTCCATAGTTAGTAGCTACATGAATTCATCTCTCTCTCTGAATTATCAATACAATGGTCTCTTGGAGATCCATATGATGTAGCTCTTTTGCGGTGTGTTTGTTGGGATCGATGAACTTTGAGTTTATGGTCAGATCTATCTTTTTATATCCATGAAAGTATTTGAGTTTCTTTGATCTCTTTTATGCATGATCTCTTATAGCCTCGTATTTCTTCTCTGATATTTGGGTTTTGTTTGGCCAACTTGATCTATTTATCTTGCAATGGGAAGAGGTGCTTTGTAGTGGGTTCGATCTTACCGTGCTTGATCCCAGTGACAGAAAGGGAACCGACATGTATGTATCATTGCTACTAAGGATAAAACGATGGGGTCTATCTCTACATAGATAGATCTTGTCTACATCATGTCATCGTTCTTATTGCATTACTCCATTTTTCCATGAACTTAATACACTAGATGCATGCTGGATAGCGGTCGATGTGTGGAGTAATAGTAGTAGATGCAGGCAGAAGTCGGTCTACTAATCTTGGACGTGATGCCTATATAATGATCATTGCCTGGATATCGTCATGTGTATTCGAAGTTCTATCAGTTGCCCAATAGTAATTGGTTCAACCACCGTTTGCTATTTTTTTCGAGAGAAGCCACTAGTGAAACCTACGACCCCCGGGTCTCTTTCTCATATATTTGCCTTTGCGATATACTTTTTCCTTGCATTTATTTTCAGATCTATTAGACCAAAAATACGAAAATACTTTGCTGCACTTTATGTTATTTGCGATCTATTTATTCAATCTATTACAACTTTCTCCCGTCTGCACATCGTTTCTGGCGCCGTTACCCGAAAGGGATTGACAACCCCTTTAACACGTTAGGTTGCGAGTGATTGTTATCTGTGTGCAGGGGTTGTTTACATTGTGTTGCTTGGTTCTCCTACTGGTTCGATAACCTTGGTTTCATATCTGAGGGAAATACCTACTGCCGATGTGCTGCATCATCCCTTCCTCTTTGGGGAAATACCGACGTAGCTTCAAGCGACATCAAACGTCAATCTCGGGGTCTACCAGAGAAAAAGAGGGGGGAAGAAACAGTAAATATAAAGCACACAGATGCAGCATGATGTATGACATGGCAATATGATGTGCTAGGGTGACCTGATGCAGTGCTAAGCGTTACAGACGGAGCAGGAAAATATTTGGGAATGTTTTCCCGGCTTTAGGAAGTTGTCGGACAGACAAACCAGAGGGGAAGGCTTCATGTTTACATTGTTAGAGAAATGTGACAGGTATGCGAATGGCATATTCGGATTTGTCTTGTTTTTTTATCATTTTTCATATATAAATTATTTTCATCTGATTTAGGGTTTAATTTATATGATTTCCCAAAGTTTAAATGGATTTCCTGGATTTCTGGAATTATACTTAATTCGATTTATATAGTAATTTCTATGTGTACCTAATGGCTGTATAGCCACAGAGGCTGACCTGTGGGGCCCGTCAACTGCCCAGTCAGTAGTTGACTGGTACATGTTTGACTAGTCAAAGGTTCAGTGGGACCCAACTGTCATACACTATTTAGTTAACTTGTTTTAATTATCTATTTTAATTTAACAGGGGTCCCACATGCCATAGACTTATGGGGGGTTAACTCTAAACATGGTTAGTCCCTAATTAAAGGGGGCTGACCCAATTGGGCAGTGGCCTAATTGGCCATCCAGGCAAGGCATGCACGGGCGCGAGCGCAAAGCACACGGCGGCCATGGCTGCCGCTAGAGGCTGGCGCAGGGCAGCAGTGGCGAGCAAAGGCGGCAGGCGGTAGCAGCAGGAGGCATCAGCAGCGGCAGCGGCGCTAGCAGTAGTATCAGCGCAACACAAGTAGCAGGCGGTGATGAGCGGCAACAGGCGGAGGAGGCCCAGCCGGGCACGACCACGCGAGGCAGGGCCTGGCCAAGCATGGGCGAGCGTGTGCGAGCTGGCCGGGAGCAGTGGTGGCTGTGGTGAGCGCGAGCTCGGACGACTGCGATGCATGATATCTACGGCGATGGAATCGAAGGGGAAACAGGGCGAATCGGCGAAGGGCCTTATCGCGGGTCTGGCGGCGTGCTCGGGGAGGCCGGGGAGGTCATGGTAGTGTAGATCGACAACGACGACATTCGTAGGCCGAAGCAGAGAAGACGATGTGAATGGCGATGGATACGCAGCTCCCCTCCTTTCTCCGATGCCTGGAACGAACGCGGACGAGCACAACGAACCTCCAAGACGTTCTTACGCATGTCGAAGAGGTCGGTGGCCGCATCAACAAGGGCGAGACAGCGGTGACCGTGCAAGCTCGAATTGGAGCAAGAGAGGTGGGGGCGGTGGGGCAAAGGGAGAGGATCACGCGAGATGGGGGCTAGGGTTTCAGTGGTGAAAGATCGTGGATGTCGCCTAGAGGGTGGGTGAATAGGCGCTTTAAAATAATTACGGTTTAGGCTTGAACGAATGCGGAATAAAACTAGCATTTAATTTGCCAAGCACAAAACCTAAAAAAACTAGGCTCACCTATGTGCACCAACAACTTATACTAAGCAAGATAAACATAAGCAAGATAAACAACTAAGTGATAGCAAGGGCTCGGATAAGAGATAACCGAGCGACGTGGAGACGAAGATGTATCCCGAAGTTCACACCCTTGTGGATGTTAATCTCCGTTTGGAGCGGTGTGGAGGCACAATGCTCCCCAAGAAGCCACTAGCTAGGGACACCGCAATCTCCTTGCGCCCTCGCACAATGCAAGATGTCATGATTCCACTAAGGGGCCCTTGAGGGCAGTCACCGAACCCATACAAATGGCAACCCTTGGGGCAGTCACCGAACCCGTACACTTTGGCAACCCTTGGTGGCGGTCACTGGAACCTGTACAAATTTCTCGGGGCGATCTCCACAACCTAATTGGAGACCTCGACGCTTGCCCGGAGCTTTCCACCACAATGATTAAGCTCTGAGGCACCATTAACCGTCTAGGGCGCCCAAGCACCCAAGAGGAACAAGCTCTAGGGTACCATGCACCCAAGAGTAATAGGCTACTCAACTACACTTCGACGTATCACCGTGGAGAACTCAGACCGATGCAACTAATGCAATGGCAAGGGCACATAGAATGCCAAGTCCCTCACTCCAAAATCCCACCAAAGCAACGAAAGCTATGGAGGAAAATGAGAGGAAGAACAAGGGGTTCCCCTCACATAGAGGAGAAAGTGATTGGTGGAAATGTGGATCTAGATCTCCTCTCCCCCCAAAAAAAACTAGCAAGAATCCATGGATGGATTGAGAGATAGCAAGCTCGAAGAAGGTCAACAATGAGGAAGAACACGATCTCAAGAGATAAGGTCCATTGAGGAAGAAGATCCCCTTTCATAGGACCCCACGAATCTGCCCGTTATGTTGCAGAAAACACAGGAGCAGTACAACCGCTGAGAGTACCGGTACAACCAAAAAACACGGGAACCCTATAGAAACCATACAGAGCGGAACAACCGGTGGCGCGGGTGGTAGTACAGGTTGAAACGAGTGACCGGAACAACTGCACCGCCACCGCTTTAAAACAGAGAGGAGTCACCCCCGAGCGGTAGTTGAGACGATAGTTGCACCGGTGCAACCGCCAGGACTGAGCACGGGTGGTGGCAAGTCACGAGCGGTACAGCCGCTCCGGACACCGGTAGTTCTACTCAAAACTAGTTGAGCAGACCAACTGGTCCACCACCACCCAAGAACCGCTCCACGACAGAGCGCAGTCTGGTGGTAGGGCGGTAGTGGGCCGGTACAACCACCGAGCCGTAGACCTGGAGTTTTCCAAGCACCAGGCGGTACAACCGCCCGAGGGCAGCGGTACAACCGCTTGAAAAACACCTGGAGACTACAACCCTGGAGTTGGGGAATGTAGTAATAATTCAAAATTTTCCTATGTGTCGCCAAGATCAATCTAGGAGATGCTAGCAAGGAGAGAGAGGGAGTGCATCTTCATACCCTTGAAGATCGCTAAGCAGAAGCGTTATAAGAACGCGGTTGATGGAGTCGCACTCGCGACGATTCAAATCGCGGAAGATCTGATCAAGCGTCGAACGGACGGTGCCTCTGCGTTCAACACACGTACAGCTCGGGGACGTCTCCTCCTTCTTGATCCAGCAAGGGGAGAGGAGAAGTTGAGGGAGAACTCCGGCAGCACAACGGCGTGGTGGTGGAGCGCGTGGTTCTCCGGCAGAGCTTCGCTAAGCAGTACGGAGGAGGAGGGAGGGGATGCGTCAGGGAAGGGGATGCGGCTGCCCTCCAAGCCCCCTCTATTTATAGGGTGAAGGAGAGAGGGGGCTGGCCCCCATAGATGCATCTAGAGGGGGGTGGCCAGGGGGAGACTTGCCCCCCAAGCAAGGTGGGAGGCGCCCCCTCCCCCTAGGGTTTCCAACCCTAGGCGCCTTGGGCCCTTGGGGGGCACACGAGCCCAAGAGGGGCTGGTTCCCTCCCATATTCATCCCATTAAGTCCCCCGGGGCAGGTGGCCCCACCTGGTGGACCCCTGGACACCTTTCGGTGGTCCCGGTACAATACCGATAACCCCCGAAACTATTCCGGCGACTGAAACTGGACTTCCCATATATAAATCTTCACCTCCGAACCATTCTGGAACTCCTCCTGACATCCGGGATCTCATCCAAGACTCCGAACAACCTTCAGTAACCACATACAATTTCCCATAACAACTCTAGCGTCACCAAACCTTAAGTGTGTAGACCCTACGAGTTCGGAACCATGTAGACATGACCGAGACATCTCTCCGGCCAATAACCAACAGTAGGATCTGGATACCCATGTTGGCTCCCACATGTTCCACGATGATCTCATCGGATGAACCACGATGTCGGGGATTCAATCAATCCCGTATACAATTCCCTTTGTCCATCGGTATGTTACTTGCCCGAGATTTGATCGTCGGTACCCCCATACCTCGTTCAATCTCGTTACCGGCAAGTCTCTTTACTCGTTCCATAACGCATGATCCCGTGACCAACTCCTTAGTCACATTGAGCTCATTATGATGATGCATTACCGAGTGGGCCCAGAGATACCTCTCCATCATACGGAGTGACAAATCCCAGTCTCGATTCGTGCCAACCCAACAGACACTTTTGGAGATACCTGTAGTGCACATTTATAGTCACCCAGTTACGTTGTGACGTTTGATACACCCAAAGCACTCCTACGGTATCCAGGAGTTGCACAATCACATGGTCTAAGGAAACGATACTTGACATTAGAAAAGCTCTAGCATACGAACTACACGATCTTGTGCTATGCTTAGGATTGGGTATTGTCCATCACATCATTTTTCTAATGATGTCATCCCGTTATCAACGACATCCAATGTCCATGGTCAGGAAACTACAACCATCTATTGATCAACGAGCTAGTCAACTAGAGGCTCACTAGGGACATGTTGTGATCTATGTATTCACACATGTATTACGGTTTCCGGTTAATACAATTATAGCATGAATAATAGACAATTATCATGAACAAGGAAATATAATAATAACCACTTTATTATTGCCTCTAGGGCATATTTCCAACAGTCTCCCACTTGCACTAGAGTCAATAATTTAGTTACATTGTGATGAATCGAACACCCATAGAGTTCTGGTGTTGATCATGTTTTGCTCGTGGAATGGGTTTAGTCAATTGATCTACGACATTGAGATCCATATGCACTTTACAAATATCTATGTCTCCATCTAGAATATATTCATGAATGGAGTTGAAGCGATGCTTGATATGCCTGATCTTCTTGTGAAACTTGGGCTCCTTGGCAAGGGCAATAGCTCCAGTGTTGTCACAGAAGAGAGTCATCGGGTCCGACGCATTGGGAATGACTCCTAGGTCGGTGATGAACTCCTTCATCCACACTGCTTCCCGTGCTGCCTCTGAGGCAGCTATGTACTCCGCTTCACTTGTAGATCCCACCACAATGCTTTGCTTGCAACTGCACCAGCGGACTGCCCCACCATTCAAAATATACACGTATCCGGTTTGTGACTTGGAGTCATCCAGATCTGTGTCGAAGCTAGCATCGACGTAACCCTTTATGACGAGCTCTTCGTCACCTCCATAAACGAGAAACATATCCTTAGTCCTTTTCAGGTACTTCAGGATATTCTTGACCGCTGTCCAGTGTTCCATACCGGGATCACTTTGGTACCTCCCTACCAAATTTATGACAAGGTTCCCATCAGGTTTGGTACATAGCATGGCATACATAATAGAGCCTATGGCTGAGGCATAGGGGATGACACTCGTCTTTTCTCTATCTTCTGCCGAGGTCGGGCATTGAGCCGTGCTCAATCTCACACCTTGCAATACAGGCAAGAACCCCTTCTTGGACTGATCCATATTGAACTTCTTCAATATCTTGTCAAGGTACGTGCTTTGCGAAAGACCAATGAGGCGTCCCAATCTATCTCTATAGATCTTGATGCCTAATATGTAAGCAACTTCTCCAAGGTCCTTCATTGAAAAACACTTATTCAAGTAGGCCTTTATGCTTTCCAAAAGTTCTATATCATTTCCCATAAATAGTATGTCATCCACATATAATATGAGAAATGCTACAAAGCTCCCACTCACTTTCTTGTAAACACAGGCTTCTCCATAAGTCTGCATAAACCCAAACGCTTTGATCATTTCATCAAAGCGAATGTTCCAACTCTGGGATGCTTGCACCGGCCCATAGATGGAGCGCTGGAGCTTGCATACCTTGTCAGCATTCTTAGGATAGGCAAAACCTTCCGGCTGCATCATATACAATTCTTCCTTAAGGAAACCATTAAGGAATGTCGTTTTGACGTCCATTTGTAATATTTCATAATGTAGAATGCGACAATTGCTAACATGATTCGGACGGACTTTAGCTTCGCTATGGGTGAGAAGGTCTCATCATAGTCAACCCCTTGAACTTGTCGGTAACCCTTAGCGACAAACCGAGCCTTATAGATGGTCACATTACCATCCGCGTCAGTCTTCTTCTTAAAGATCCATTTATTCTCTATGGCTTGCCGATCATCAGGCAAGTCTGTCAAAGTCCATACTTTGTTTTCATACATGGATCCTATCTTGGATTTCATGGCCTCAAGACATTTGTTGGAATCCAGGCCCGCCATCGCTTCTTCATAGTTTGAAGGTTCACCGTTGTCTAACAACATGATTTATAGGATAGGGTTGTTGTACCACTCTGGTGCGGAACGTGTCCTTCTGGACCTACGAAATCCAGTAGCAACTTGATCCGAACTTTCATGATCATCATCATTAACTTCCTCTCTAGTCGGTTCAGGCACCACAGAAACATCTCCCTGAGCTACGCTACTCTCCGTTTTGAGAGGCAGTACCTAATCAAGTTCTACTTTCCTCTCACTTACTTCTTTCGAGAGAAACTATTTCTCTAGAAAGGATCCATTCTTGGCAACAAAGATCTTGTGTGACGCCCCCAATTTGACCGTACACTAATCATGCACGCAAATGTGTACGATCAAGATCAAGGACTCACGGGAAGATACCACAACACAACTCTACAAATAAAATAAGTCATACAAGCATCATATTACAAGCCAGGGGCCTCGAGGGCTCGAATACAAGAGCTCGATCATAGACGAGTCAGCGGAAGCAACAATATCTGAGTACAGACATAAGTTAAACAAGTTTGCCTTAAGAAGGCTAGCACAAACTGGGATACAGATCGAAAGAGGCGCAGGCCTCCTGCCTGGGATCCTCCTAAACTACTCCTGGTCGTCGTCAGCGGGCAGCACGTAGTAGTAGGCACCTCCGGTGTAGTAGGAGTCGTCGTCGAAGGTGGCGTCTGGCTCCTGGGCTCCAACATCTGGTTGCGACAACCAGGTAGAAGGGATAGGGGAAAATAGGGAGAAAGCAACCGTGAGTACTCATCCAAAGTACTCGCAAGCAAGGAGCTACACTACATATGTATGCATTGGTATCAAATGGAATAAGACTATCATATGTGGACTGAACTGCAGAATGCCGGAATAAGAGGGGGATAGCTAGTCCTTTCGAAGACTACGCTTCTGGCAGCCGCCGTCTTGCGGCATGTAGAAGAGATTAGACTGAAGTCCTCCAAGTAGCATCGCATAGCACAATCCTAACCGATGATCCTCCCCCTCGTCGCCCTGTGAGAGAGCGACCACCGGTTGTATCTGGCACTTGGAAGGGTGTGTTTTATTAAGTATCCGGTTCTAGTTGTCATAAGGTCAAGGTACAACTCCAAGTCGTCCTGTTACCGAAGATCACGGCTATTCGAATAGATTAACTTCCCTGCAGGGGTGCACCACATACCCCAACACGCTTGATCCCATTTGGTCGGACACACTTTCCTGGGTCATGCCCGGCCGTGGAAGATCAACACGTCGCAGCCCCACCTAGGCACAACAGAGAGGTCAGCACGCCGGTCTAAACCTAAGCGCACAGGGGTCTGGGCCCATCGCCCATAGCACACCTGCATGTTGCGAACGCGGCCGGAAGCAGAACTAGCCCCCTTAATACAAGAGCAGGCTTACGGTCCAATCCGGCGCGCGCCACTCAGTCGCTGACATCACGAAGGCTTCGGCTGATACCACGACGCCGGGATACCCATAACTACTCCCGCGTAGATGGTTAGTGCGTATAGACCAAATGGCCAGACTCAGATCAAATACCCAGATCTCGTTAAGCGTGTTAAGTGTCCGCGAACGCCGACCAGGGCCAGGCCCACCTCTCTCCTAGGTGGTCTCAACCTGCCCTGTCGCCCCGCCTCAAAGTAACAGTCGGGGGCCATCGGGAACCCAGGCCCACCTCTACCGGGATGGAGCCACTTGCCCCTTCAGCCCCCATCTACGAACAGTATCACAGGTAAGGTAACTATGTAAAGTAAATTGTATATGCCCGTGATCACCTCCCGAAGTGATCACGGCCCAGTAGTATAGCATGGCAGACGGACAAGAGTGTAGGGCCACTGATGGAACACTAGCATCCTATACTAAGCAGTAGGATAGCAGGTAATGGTAACAATAATAGTAGCAAGGACAGGCTATGCATCAGGATAGGAATAACGGAAAGAAGTAACATGCTACACTACTCTAATGCAAGCAGTATACAGAAGAGTAGGCGATATCTGGTGATCAAGGGGGGGGGGGCTTGCCTGGTTGCTCAGACAAGAAGGAGGGGTCGTCGATGTAGTCGATCACAGGGGTACTGGCATCGGCCTCAGGGTCTACCGGAAAGAAGTAACAAAGGGGGAACACGATAAATAACAGAGCAATCAAATGTAACAAAAAGCAAGAAGCGGCAATACGTTGTGCTAGAGGTGACCTAATGTGG
>NC_041388.1:257405676-257406908 GCF_002162155.2 Triticum dicoccoides
GTAGGAGGTGATACTGGTGAAGGGGGGGGGGGAAACATCCGGTAAAGTATTCCCGGTGTTTTGCATTTTAGAATAGGTGGAACGGAGGGGGAAAGTTGCGTGTTTGCTATGCTAGGGATGTGTGGCGGACGAACGGGTTGCGTATCCGGATTCGTCTCGTCGTTCTGATCAACTTTCATGTACAAAACATTTTCATCCGAGCTACTATTTATTTTATATGATTTTCTAAAGTTTTAAATCATTTTTTAGAATTTATTTAATTAATTTAAACTAACATTATCCAGAATAGTGCTTGCTGACGTCAGCATGACGTCAGCATGACATCAGCAGTCAACAAGTCAAAGGTCAATGTTGACCAGTCAACAAGGGAGTGGGACCCAGGTGTCATAGGGTGTTTTATTAACATGAGTTTTAATTAGCTAGTTAAGGTAATATAGATTTGGGGGGGGGGTCCACCAGCCAGTGTGATTTGATTAATTAGATTAGCTAATCCACTAATTAACTATTTTTAGTTAAGTTAATTAGTAGGTGGGGCCAACCTATCAGTGGGTCATTAGTTAACAGAGTTCATTTTGTTTGCACAGGTTATTTAGCGACGTGGGCCCCACATGTTAGTGGCATAGAGGCCAATTAGCACTAGGTTAATGACGTCCATGTTGGCACTAAACGACGGCGATGGCAGAGCACGCCGACGAGGACCGGTCACTTGTCTCCGGCGATCGGTTGCCGCATAGAGAGGTGCTACAGGCAGCTGGGAAAGTGCTGCATCCAGAGGCACGAGTCGCCGGTGCTGGGGTGGCCAGAAACACGGCCGGCGACGAGGTTTGGCAGCGGCGGGTGAGTGTGTGAGCATGGGCGCAGTGGGCGAGGCACGCCCAGGGCACGCGCGGGCGTGCGGGAGCCGCGACGGGGCGCGACCACGCAGAGGCGGGCGCGGCGACGGGACGGCATGAGGCGTAGCGTTCGGAGGGGGGGAAGGAGGGGGTCGACGGGGAGCTCACCCCTCGTTGGCGAGAAGAGGGCGGTGAGGCGCAGGGAGGACCGACGAAGGAGAGGCGGGGACGGGGCGGTCCGGCGAGGACGTGACGGCAACGACCTCGGGACGCAGCGGCGCGACGTCGGATGGCGAGGTGCGCAGGAGACCGATGGGGAGGAGTCGGGGAAGGCGAGGCGGCGAGGGAGACGTGGAGGACGAGGCGGAGGAGCTCCGGGCGACGATGACGAGCAGCGAC
>NC_041388.1:257407120-257414418 GCF_002162155.2 Triticum dicoccoides
GTCGCCCCGATCCAGATCCAGCGGGGGGGATGAGAGGAGTGGGGGTGTGGGTGGTAGCGATTTAGGGTTCGGTGTGGGGGGTTATGCAGGGGCGCGGCTGGGCCAGCCCAATGGCCTGGTGCCCTGCTGGGCCGAACGGCCCAGGGGAGGGGGGGTCTTGCTTCATTTTTTTTGCTATGTTTTATTTTTGTTTTACCGTTCCTTTTATTTATTTCCTTGTTTCTGTTTTCTTTTACTTATTTAATAGTTTATAGTTTTTAGAAAAAGTGAAACCCACCCCTCAATTAGATTTGTAAAATCAGTTGTTCTCACAAAAAGTTTGGGACAAAAGTAAAGTGCCTTGTATTCTCTGTTAATTAAAAAGACAATTAAGTTATTAGTTCAGTCATTGTTTTATTTATTTTAGTGCCTTTAATTATTTTATAATAATGTGGATCCTCCACCATAATTACTTATGATTTATTTGCCACATTGAGAACATTATAGTTTTAGCTTTTGAAAACTTTTAGTGTTTGACTTTATTTCAAATTTGAATTTGAATCAGTTTTGAACTAACTCGAGTTTATCAACAGTAACCGAGGTGACATGGCACCATTAGCAGAGGTTTACTGTAGCTCGATTATCCGGACGTCACAAATCTCCTCCACTACAAGAAATCTCGTCCCGAGATTTAGGAGGGGAGTAAGGGGGAAAGTTCTGGTTACGGTATTCTAATGGATCTTCTCGGTCTTGGTTGCTCTCCTTGAAGCGGTTGATCCATTATGTTGATGTCTTCATTTCTCTGCTTCAGGTCATCATGATGTATTACACATCCTTTCTTCGAGATCTTCATCGTACTTACGGAAAGGATGAAGGGTGGGCATTCCGGGAGTACGAACCTCTGCAAGGTCGACTATCTGGTCAATAACACCGAGGAAGATGGCGGAAGTAACTCTCGAATTTAAACTTAAGAAAATATCGAGAGCAAGGTAAGGAGGTATCATGTGAAGTTTCAAGCGGGCATGCAATCGCTTGATGCCTGAAACAGGGCGTGAAATGGGGTTTAAAGAAATGGGAATAAGTATTGTGTCTGATACCAGAATTGATGATTTCTCGGAAGGTGGCTCGTGAATCACATACGAGGCCAAGTGCGAGGAACTAAATTTGGAAACCGGGGGTGTATAGGAGGGTCAGGTTTCGATCCTGTGGAAATGTGGGTTATGGGCTCACCATGTGGTTAAAAGTAGGAAAAGCATTGATATCTTGCACGGTCATGATAGCCAGACATGTCAGAGGGTAGCCTATCAGTTATGTTGGCAACAATGTCGATACCAAGGGCGAGGGACGAAGAGAACCATTTTCCTACTCGTTGAACGAGGCGGACCATTAGGCAAAGTTCTCGTCCATCGGTGGCTACCAAAATGTCATCAATAAAAGTAACGGGGTCTTACTGACAAAGTTGTACATCGAGGTGTTTACATAAGCAGGGAATTATCACTGCTCATTTAAGTAGATTACTAGAAAGGCTAAACAAAACAATGGGAAGGAAAATGCGTTTAAACACATATTTCAGGGGTATATCCTTCCCAAGGACAAGCAGAGCATGATATCCATGACAGGATATAATGTAGAAAACCCTTTAGGAAAGGGGAGAGAAATTTCATGACATTACCCATGCAACGGTGTTTGGATAATTGAGCAGGAAACATTTAGCATTGGGCTTCAAATGTTCCTGTTGAAAATCAAAGTATCATAGACATGCTTCGGGATAGCATTGACATGGTCTTCAAGCAAAGGTCAGACTTTGGATACTCAAGGGATTCATCAGGAACAACTTATAGAATAAGTCTTTCAATTTCCTCATGGAAGAATGGTTAACATTGCTAAAAGGAAGAACTATAACAATAGGCCCTCCAGCCAGGTGTGCTAGGCAGGACATCACCTCACCGGGTCACATAAAGACCATTCTTATAACTCTTGGGAATATGATCCAATCATCATATCTGACCGAGATTCAGATCTGATTGGTGTCAGGATAACTCAGACTCAGAATGCTTGAGAAGAAAGGTGCAACACAAATTGACGAGATGACATTTGTGAGATTCTCAAAAATGATCTATGGAAGTGAGCTCTGAAACAAGAGTTCATCAGTAAACCAAGGAGAGGATGAGGAGGTGGCTGATAGGCTCAGCAACAAATCATCGAGATTTCCAAAGGATGGGTTTCCACAATTATGTGAACAAGGAAATATCATTTGTCGGATCAAATGATATGATGATGTATGCTCAGAACCAAAGTTGCCTTTCAAGACAAGCAACATGATGTTGAAAGCTCGACGTAAGTCGTGCTCACACACTTAAGAACTCATGCACCAGAGAAGGACGAGGTAGCACAATCAAAGATAGCAAGACTAGGATGCAGCCGATAGTCTAGGAATGACCAGATTGAATTCAGAATTTCCCAGTAAAAATACTAGGGGTATTTGGTTTGTAGTGCGGAATAATTTCACTAGTCGGTGTCCTCGATTGACAACAACCCAGAACCTAAGAACAATTGGACCTGGTGAGTAATAACAATTGATGAAGAACCCATAAGAAGTTATGATGTTCCATGATATTCTCGCGGTACCAGAGGGTATACTCAAGGGTAGAGCGGGATAGGGGTTGGACAAGTGAAATCATTTGCAGAAGGCAAGCACTTAAACTTGTCCAAGAAATGGGATCAAAGAAGAACAATATGGTCGAAACCACGGTCGCAAAAGACCAAGCATAGATAAGAGAAGAAGTTATAACAAGGGGATTATTATTACTACGAGAAGCTTCCATGATAAGTTCTACCTCGGGTCCATGGGCATGAACACAAAGTTCAAGGTCGACTCCCACTTCTCCAAAGCATAACCTTACATTCACTTCTCGTTTCGTTAATGGAATTAGTGTTGAAAGTTTTACCTGGTGAAATACCAGATGAGTATGACCCGTGAAAACTTCCGAGTTCACACATATTAAGGAAGGCATAGGTTCAACCCGTCAGGGTATCATGGAAACATATACCACAAGCTTCAATCGTAAATATCACCAGCTCAAAAACAGAGCATGATTGAGAAAACAGAGGATACAATTTACCAAAAGCATTATGTATCAGAGGAAAGGATCACGAGGTTATTGAATAAGGAGGACACTGTCGAATAATAATCCAATAAAGGATCAGACGGTCCGTAGCGGAGATGATGTGAGCATCGGCACACAATCAGTTGAAGAAAGGATGCAAGGGGATCAGATTATAGAAACAACTGACTAACTCAAGGCTCAAATGCAAAAGAATTATGATTTCTGATCAAGGGATCAAAAGCAAACGCTCTGATTAAGGATGGATAAGTTGCGTAGACTTAAGGGTACAATCGGTGGCAATCCGATTGGTCGAGAACAAGCTCATGTTCAAAAATGACGTCTGAGCCCGAAAGATAATTTAAAAGGATCAACTGATGATTGCGTGCATTCGCACTCATGTTGAATCAAAGGGATCAAAATGACGGTGCCTAAGGATACTAACGAATATTGCCAGACATATGGGAAGCATCCATCATGCAAGCAGACAAGTATTGCAGAGCAATAAGCTACTAAGGATTTTTGGAGGATCGAATAGTATTTTCATGACCATTGTGAAACACGTGAACAACTGGGGATGAGCGGATACTCGATAAGGGCGAGATATTATCCGTAGGGGTATTCAGGTGGCAAGGAACTGCAACGCAGTAGGCACAAAATATTCTCGGAACAATACAGAGAATTTTCGGTGTTTCTTGTAATAACAAGATCAATGGGATTTGAAAGGGCAAGTGGATGTAGTTATCCATAATGATATAACAGTGGTAGGGAATTTGCAAAGGTGATGGGCACAAAGTCTCGAAAGAGTAGCAGAGAGTAACTACGAAATCTTCTGGTGCAGCAGGCGATCATCTGGCCTGAATGGGGCTATCCGGGAGGAAGTATTTTCGAGAACCTAAAGTTAGATTTTAGCAAAATCATTTAACCCGATTAGAAGAGAGATCAGAGACCCAGAGTAAAGGTCGAGGAGTAAAAGATCCTAGTACCACCCGATGGCGACGTGGGCCCGTAAGGCACACAGCCAAGTTAGTAAAAGTTTTTGCAATGTCTAGACTCGACTTCGGCCAAGGAGTGTGGAAGGGGGATTCCTACAGGCAGTCGGCTCTGATACCAACTTGTGACGCCCCCGATTTGACCATACACTAATCATGCACGCAAATGTGTACGATCAAGATCAAGGACTCATGGGAAGATATCACAACACAACTCTACAAATAAAATAAGTCATACAAGCATCATATTACAAGCCAGGGGCCTCGAGGGCTCGAATACAAGAGCTCGATCATACACGAGTCAGCGGAAGCAACAATATCTGAGTACAGACATAAGTTAAACAAGTTTGCCTTAAGAAGGCTAGCACAAACTGGGATACAGATCGAAAGAGGCGCAGGCCTCCTGCCTGGGATCCTCCTAAACTACTCCTGGTCGTCGTCAGCGGGCAGAATGTAGTAGTAGGCACCTTTGGTGTAGTAGGAGTCGTCGTCGAAGGTGGCGTCTGGCTCCTGGGCTCCAACATCTGGTTGCGACAACCAGGTAGAAGGGATAGGGGGAAAAGAGGGAGAAAGCAATCGTGAGTACTCATCCAAAGTACTCGCAAGCAAGGAGCTACACTACATATGTATGCATTGGTATCAAATGGAATAAGGCTATCATATGTGGACTGAACTACAGAATGCCGGAATAAGAGGGGGATAGCTAGTCCTTTCGAAGACTACGCTTCTGGCAGCCGCCGTCTTGCGGCATGTAGAAGAGATTAGACTGAAGTCCTCCAAGTAGCATCGCATAGCACAATCCTAACCGATGATCCTCCCCTCGTCGCCCTGTGAGAGAGCGACCACCGGTTGTATCTGGCACTTGGAAGGGTGTGTTTTATTAAGTATCCGGTTCTAGTTGTCATAAGGTCAAGGTACAACTCCAAGTCGTCCTGTTACCGAAGATCACGGCTATTCGAATAGATTAACTTCCCTGCAGGGGTGCACCACATACCCCAACATGCTTGATACCATTTGGTCGGACACACTTTCCTGGGTCATGCCCGGCCGTGGAAGATCAACACGTCGCAGCCCCACCTAGGCACAACAGAGAGGTCAGCACGCCGGTCTAAACCTAAGCGCACAGGGGTCTGGGCCCATCGCCCATAGCACACCTGCACGTTGCGAACGCGGCCGGAAGCAGAACTAGCCCCCTTAATACAAGAGCAGGCTTACGGTCCAATCCGGCGCGCGCCACTCAGTCGCTGACATCACGAAGGCTTCGACTGATACCACGACACCGGGATACCCATAACTACTCCCGCGTAGATGGTTAGTGCGTATAGACCAAATGGCCAGACTCAGATCAAATACCCAGATCTCGTTAAGCGTGTTAAGTGTCCGCGAACGCCGACCAGGGCCAGGCCCACCTCTCTCCTAGGTGGTCTCAACCTGCCCTGTCGCTCCGCCTCAAAGTAACAGTCGGGGGCCGTCGGGAACCCAGGCCCACCTCTACCGGGATGGAGCCACCTGCCCCTTCAGCCCCCATCTCCGAACAGTATCACAGGTAAGGTAACTTTGTAAAGTAAATTGTATATGCCCGTGATCACCTCCCGAAGTGATCACGGCCAGTAGTATAGCATGGCAGACGGACAAGAGTGTAGGGCCACTGATGGAACACTAGCATCCTATACTAAGCAGTAGGGTAGCAGGTAATGGTAACAACAGTAGTAGCAAGGATAGGCTATGCATCAGGATAGGAATAACGGAAAGCAGTAACATGCTACACTACTCTAATGCAAGCAGTATAGAGAAGAGTAGGCGATATCTGGTGATCAAGGCGGGGGGGGGGGCTTGCCTGGTTGCTCAGACAAGAAGGAAGGGTCGTCGATGTAGTCGATCACAAGGGTACCGGCATCGGCCTCAGGGTCTACCGGAAAGAAGTAACAAAGGGGGAACACGATAAATAACAGAGCAATCAAATGTAACAAAAAGCAAGAAGCGGCAATACGTTGTGCTAGAGGTGACCTAACGTGGTAGGAGGTGATACTGGTGAAGGGGGGGAAACATCCGGTAAAGTATTCCCGGTGTTTTGCGTTTTAGAATAGGTGGAACGGAGGGGGAAAGTTGCGTGTTTGCTATGCTAGGGATGTGTGGCGGACGAACGGGTTGCGTATCCGGATTCGTCTCGTCGTTCTGATCAACTTTCATGTACAAAACATTTTCATCCGAGCTACTGTTTATTTTATATGATTTTCTAAAGTTTTAAATCATTTTTTAGAATTTATTTAATTAATTTAAACTAACATTATCCAGAATAGTGCTTGCTGACATCAGCATGACGTCAGCATGACATCAGCAGTCAACAAGTCAAAGGTCAATGTTGACCAGTCAACAAGGGAGTGGGACCCAGGTGTCATAGGGTGTTTTATTAACATGAGTTTTAATTAGCTAGTTAAGGTAATATAGATTTGGGGGGGGGGGGTCCACCAGCCAGTGTGATTTGATTAATTAGATTAGCTAATCCACTAATTAACTATTTTTAGTTAAGTTAATTAGTAGGTGGGGCCAACCTATCAGTGGGTCATTAGTTAACAGAGTTCATTTTGTTTGCACAGGTTATTTAGCGACGTGGCCCCCACATGTTAGTGGCATAGAGGCCAATTAGCACTTGGCTAATGACGTCCATGTTGGCACTAAACGACGGCGATGGCAGAGCACGCCGACGATGACCGGTCACTTGTCTCCGGCGACCGGTTGCCGCGTAGAGAGGTGCTACAGGCAGCTGGGAGGGTGCTGCATCCAGAGGCACGAGTCGCCGGTGCTGGGGTGGCCAGAAACACGGCCGGCGACGAGGTTTGGCAGCGGCGGGTGAGTGTGTGAGCGTGGGTGCAGCGGGCGAGGCACGCCCAGGGCACGCGCGGGCGTGCGGGAGCCGCGACGGGGCGCGACCACGCAGAGGCGGGCGCGGCGACGGGACGGCATGAGGCGTAGCGTTCGGAGGGGGAGAAGGAGGGGGTCGACGGGGAGCTCACCCCTCGTTGGCGAGAACAGGGCGGTGAGGCGCAGGGAGGACCGACGAAGGAGAGGCGGGGACGGGGCGGTCCGGCGAGGACGTGACGACGACGACCTCGGGATGCAGCGGCGCGGCTTCGGATGGCGAGGTACGCAGGACACCGATGGGGAGGAGTCGGGGAAGGCGAGGCGGCGAGGGAGACGTGGAGGACGAGGTGGAGGAGCTCCG
>NC_041388.1:257414778-257506884 GCF_002162155.2 Triticum dicoccoides
AGGAGTGGGGGTGTGGGTGGTAGCGATTTAGGGTTCGGTGTGGGGGGTTATGCAGGGGTGCGGCTGGGCCAGCCCAATGGCCTGGTGCCCTGCTGGGCCGAACGGCCCAGGGGAGGGGGGTCTTGCTTCGTTTTTTGCTATGTTTTGTTTTTGTTTTACCGTTCCTTTTATTTATTTCCTTGTTTCTGTTTTCTTTTACTTATTTAATAGTTTATAGTTTTTAGAAAAAGTGAAACCCACCCCTCAATTAGATTTGTAAAATCAGTTGTTCTCACAAAAAGTTTGGGACAAAAGTAAAGTGCCTTGTATTCTCTGTTAATTAAAAAGACAATTAAGTTATTATTTTGGTCATTGTTTTA
The DNA here is from genome assembly GCF_002162155.2 of Triticum dicoccoides. Classification (NCBI taxonomy): domain Eukaryota; kingdom Viridiplantae; phylum Streptophyta; class Magnoliopsida; order Poales; family Poaceae; genus Triticum; species Triticum dicoccoides. The sequence continues at coordinate 257,415,138 of NC_041388.1, forward strand.
TTTATTTTAGTGCCTTTAATTATTTTATAATAATGTGGATCCTCCACCAAAATTACTTCTGATTTATTTGCCACATTGAGAACATTATAATTTTAGCTTTTGAAAACTTTTAGTGTTTGACTTTATTTCAAATTTGAATTTGAATCAGTTTTGAACTAACTCGAGTTTATCAACAGTAACCGAGGTGACATGGCACCATTAGCAGAGGTTTACTGTAGCTCGATTATCCGGACGTCACATCTTGCCTTCAGATCTGAGGTAGAAGGTATACCCAATAGTTTCCTTAGGGTACCTATGAAGACGCATTTTTCCGACTTGTGTTTGAGCTTTTCAGGTTGAAGTTTCTTGACATAAGCATCTCATCCCCAAACTTTCAGAAACAATAGCTTAGGTTTCTTCCCAAACCATAATTCATACGGTGTCGTCTCAACGGATTTCGACGGAGACCTATTAAAATTGAATGCGGCAGTCTCTAGAGTATAACCCCAAAATGATAGCGGTAGATCGGTAAGAGACATCATAGATCACACCATATCCAATAGAGTGCGATTACTGTTGGGGAACGCAGTAATTTCAAAAAAAATCCTATGCACACGCAAGATCATGGTGATGCATAGCAACGAGAGGGGAGAGTGTTGTCCATGTACCCTCGTAGACCGTAAGCGGAAGCGTTATGACAACGCAGTTGATGTAGTCGTACGCCTTCACGATCGACCGATCCTAGTACCGAAAGTACGACACCTCCGTGATCTGCACACGTTCGGCTCGCTGACATCCCATGAACTCACGATCCAGCAGAGTGTCGAGGGAGAGCTTCATCAGCACGACGGCGTGATGACGGTGATGATGATGCTACCAGAATAGGGCTTCGCCTAAGCACCATTACGATATGACTAAGGTGGTTATGGTGGAGGGGGGCACCGCACACGGCTAAGAGATCAATGATCAAGTTGTGTGTATATGAGGTGCCCCTTGGCCACGTATATAAAGGATGGAGGGTGGAGGAGGCCGGCCCTCATAGGTGATACGTCCATTTTGCATCATGCTTTTATATCGATATTTATTGCATTATGGGCTGTTATTACACATTATGTCACAATACTTATGCCTATTCTCTCTTATTTTTACGTAGATCTTTATCGGTCAAACCGCATAACAACATACGTTGTTCCCTTTGTCATCGTATGTTACTTTCCCGAGATTCAATCGTCGGATCTCAATACCTAGTTCAATCTCGTTACCGGCAAGTCTGTTTACTCGTTCTGTAATGCATCATCCCACAACTAACTCATTAGTCACATTGCTTGCAAGGCTTATAGTGATGTGCATTACCGAGAGGGCCCAGAGATACCTCTCCGATAGACGGAGTGACAAATCCTAATCTTGATCTATGCCAACTCAACAAACACCATTGGAGACACCTATAGAGCATCTTTATAATCACCCAGTTACGTTGTGACGTTTGATAGCACACAAGGTGTTCCTCTGGTATTCGGGAGTTGCATAATCTCATAGTCAGAGGAACATATATAAGTCATGAAGAAAGCAGTAGCAATAAAACTGAACGATCATTATGCTAAGCTAATGGATGGGTCTTGTCCATCACATCATTCTCTAATGATGTGATTCCGTTCATCAAATGATAACACATGTCCATGGCTAGGAAACTTAACCATCTTTGATTAACGAGCTAGTCAAGTAGAGGCATACAAGGGACACTCGGTTTGTCTATGTATTCACACATGTACTAAGTTTTCGGTTAATACAATTCTAGCATGAATAATAAACATTTATCATGATATAAGGAAATATAAATAACAACTTTATTATTGCTTCTAGAGCATATTTCGTTCAGTGTCCCACTTGCACTAGAGTCAATAATCTAGTTCATATCGTCATGTGATTTAACACCAATAGTTCACATCTTTATGTGATTAGTTCACATCTCCATGTGACTAACACCCAAAGGGTTTACTAGAGTCAATAATCTAGTTCACATCGCTATGTGATTACACCTAAAGAGTGATCATGTTTTGGTTGTGAGAGAAATTTAGTCAACGGGTCTGCCACATTCAGAGCCGTATGTATTTTGCAAATTTTTTATGTCTACAATGCTTTGCACGGAGCTACTCTAGCTAATTGCTCCCACTTTCAATATGTATCTAGATCGAGACTTAGAGTCATCCATATCAGTGTCAAAGCTTGCATCAACGTAACTGTTTATGATGAACTCTTTGTCCCCTCCATAACCGAGAAACATTTCCTTATTCCACTAAGGATATTTTTGACCGATGTCCAGTGATCCACTCCTAGATCACTATTATACCCTCTTGCCAAACTTATGGTGAGGTACACAATAGGTCTGGTACACACCATATCATACTTTATAGAACCTATGACCGAGGCATAGGGAATGACTATTCATTCTCTTTCTATTTTCTGCCGTGGTCAGGTTTTGAGTCTTTACTCAACTTCACACCTTACAACACAGGCAAGAACTCCTTCTTTGACTGTTCCATTTTGAACTTCTTCAAAACTTTATCAAGGAATGTTCTTTGTGAAAGTCTAATTAAGCGTCTTGATCCATCTCTATAGATCTTGATGCCTAATATATAAGCAGCTTCACCGAGGTCTTTCATTGAAAAACTCCTTTCAAATACTCCTTTATGCTTTCCAGAAAATTCTACATTATTCCCGATCAACAATATGTCGTTCACATATACTTATCAAAATTGATGTAGTGCTCCCACTCACTTTCTTGTAAACACAGACTTCACCGCAAGTCTGTATAAAACCATATGCTTTGATCACTTTATCAAAGCATATATTCCAACTCCGAGATGCTTGCACCAGTCCATAGATGGATCATTGGAGCTTGCTCACTTTGTTAGCAACTTTAGGATCGACAAAACCTTCTGGTTGCATCATATACAACTCTTCTTTAAGAAATCCATTAAGGAATGCAGTTTTGACATCCATTTGCTAGATTTCATAAAATGTGGCAACTGCTAACATGATTCGGACAGAGTTATAAGCATCCATACGAGTGAGAAAAATTCATCGTAGTCAACACCATGAACTGTTCGAAAACATTTTGCGACAATTCGAGCTTTGTAGACAGTAACACTACTATCAGTGTATGTCTTCCTCTTGAAGAACCATTTATTCTCAATGATTCACCGATGAACAAGCAAGTCAATCAAAGTCCATACTTTGTTCTCATACATGGATCCCATCTCAGATTTCATGGCCTCAAGCCATTTTGCGGAATCTGGGCTCATCATCGCTTCCTCATAGTTCGTAGGTTCGTCATGGTATAGTAACATGACTTCCAGAATAGGATTACCGTACCACTATGGTGTGGACCGTACTCTGATTGACCTGCGAGATTCGGTAGTAACTTGATCTGAAGTTTCATGATCATCATCATTAGCTTCCTCACTAATTGGTGTAGGAATCACTGGAACTGATTTCTGTGATGAACTACTTTTCAATTCGGGAGAAGGTACAATTACCTCATCAAGTTCTACATTCCTCCCACTCACTTCTTTCGAGAGAAACTCCTTCTCTAGAAAGGATCCATTCTTAGCAATGAATATCTTGCCTTCGGATCTGTGATAGAAGGTGTACCCAATAGTTACTTTTGGGTATCCTATGAAGACACACTTTTTTGATTCGGGTTTGAGATTATTAGAATGAAACTTTTTCACATAAGCATCGCAACCCAAACTTTAAGAAATGACAGCTTAGGTTTCTTGCTAAACCACCGTTCATATGGTGTCATCTCAACGGATTTAGATGGTGCCCTATTTAACGTGAATGCAACTGTCTCTAATGCATAACCCAAAAACGATAGTGGTAAATCAGTAAGAGATATCATAGATCGCACCATATCCAATAAAGTATGATTACAATGTTCGGACACACCATTATGCTGTGGTGTTCCAGGTGGCGTGAGTTGCGGAACTATTCCACATTGTTTCAAATGAAGACCAAACTCGTAACTCAAATATTCGCCTCCGCGATCAGATCGTAGAAACTTTATTTTCTTGTTACGATGATTTTCCACTTCACTCTGAAATTCTTTGAACTTTTCAAATGTTTCAGACTTATGTTTCATTAAGTAGATATACCCATATCTGCTCAAATCATCTGTGAAGGTCAGAAAATAACGATAACTGCCACGAGCCGCAATACTTATCGGATCGCATACATTAGTATGTATTATTTCCAATAAGTCAGTTGGTCGCTCCATTGTTCTGGAGAACGGAGTCTTAGTCATCTTGCCCATGAGGCATGATTCACAAGCATCAAGTGATTCATAATCAAGTGATTCCAAAATTCCATCAGCATGGAGTTTCTTCATGTGCTTTACACCAATATGACCTAGATGGCAGTGCCACATATAAGTTGCACTATCATTATTAACTTTGCATCTTTTGGCTTCAATATTATGAATATGTGTATTACTACGTTCGAGATTCAATAAACCATTTATATTGAGTGTATGACCATAGAAGGTTTTATTCATTTAAATAGAACAACAATTATTCTATCATTCTATGACTTAAATGAATAATCGTATTGCAATAAACATGATCCAATCATATTATGCTCAACGCAAACACCAAATAACATTTATTTTAGATTCAACACTAATCCCGAAGGTAAAGGGAGTGTGCGATGGTGATCTTATCAACCTTGGAATCACTTCCAACTCTCATCATCACCTCGCCCTTAACTAGTCTATATTTATTTTGCAACTCCCGTTTTGATTTACTACTCTTAGCAACTGAACCAGTATCAAATACTGAGGGGTTTCTATAAACACTAGTAAAGTACACATCAATAACATGTATATCAAATATACTTTTGTTCACTTTGCCATCCTTCTTATTCGCCAAGTATCTAGGGCAGTTCCACTTCAAGTGACCATTTCCTTTGCAGTAGAAGCACTCAGTTCCAAGCTTGGGGCCTAGCTTTGGGTTTCTTCATGGGAGAAACAACTTGTTTGCTATTCTTCTTTGAAGTTACTCTTTCTTTCCCCTTGCCCTTTTCTTGAAACTTGTGGTCTTTTTAACCATCAACACTTGATGCTATTTCTTAATTTCTACCTTTGCCGATTTCAGCATCGCGAAGATCTTGGGAATTACTTTCGTCATCCCTTGCATATTATAGTTCATCACTAATTTCTAGTAACTTGGTGATAGTGACTAGGGAACTTTCTCAATTAGTGTCTTATCTGGAAGATTAACTCCCACTTGATCCAAGCAATTGTAGTACCCAGACAATCTGAGCACATGCTCACTGGTTGAGCTATTCTCCTCCATCTTGTAGGCAAAGTACTGTCAAAGGTCTCATACCTCTTGGCACGAGCATGAGTATGAAATACCAATCTCAACTCTTGGAACATCTTATGTGCTCCATGGTGTTCAAAACATTTTTGAAGTCCCGGTTCTAAGCCATAAAGCATGGTGCGCTAAACTATCAAGTAGTCATCATACCGAGCTTTGTCAAACGTTCATAACGTCTGCATTTGCTCTTGAAATAGTTATGTCACCTAGCGGTGCATCAAGGACATAATTCTTTTGTGCAGCAACGAGGATAATCCTCAGATCACGGATCCAATCCGCATCATTGCTACTATCATATTTCAACATAGTTTTCTCTAGGAACATATCATAAATAAAACGGGGAAGCAATATGCGAGCAATTGATCTACAACATAGATATGCAAATACTATTAGGACTAAGTTCATGATAAATTTAAAGTTCAATTAATCATATTACTTAAGAACTCCTACTTAGATAGACATCCCTCTAGTCATTTAAATGATCACGTGATACAAATCAACTAAACCATGTCCGATCATCACGTGAGATGGAGTAGTTTTCAATGGTGAACATCACTATGTTGATCATATCTACTATATGATTCACGCTCAACCTTTCAGCCTCCAGTGTTCCGAGGCCATATCTGCATATGCTAGGCTCGTCAAGTTTAACCCGAGTATTCCGCGTGTGCAAAACTGGCTTGCACCCGTTGTATGTGAACGTAGAGCTTATCATACCCGATCATCACGTGGTGTCTCGACACGACGAACTATCGCAATGGTGCATACTCAGGGAGAACACTTATACCTTGAAATTTAGTAAGAGATCATCTGACGGTGTCCTGGACTAGGGGTTACTCACCACGTCGTCTCCCGATCTATTAGATTGGGCCGAGGACCCCCGTGGCCGTATACTCATGGGCCAGTTCGGACGGCTACCGCATGCAAGGAAGATTTCACAAGACTTGGCGATCAAGACAAGGACTTCTCCCCACCGGCGCATTCGGCTAGGACTCTTGTTATCCTAGGCCTCCGGTGCATTATATAAACCGAGGCCAGGCTAGTCGATAGAGAGACAAGATATACAACAATCATACCATAGGCTAGCTTCTAGGGTTTAGCCTCCTTAATCTCGTGGTAGATCTACTCTTGTACTACCCATATCATCAATATTGATCGAGCAGGACGTAGGGTTTTACCTCCATCAAGAGGGCCCGAACCTGGGTAAAATATTGTGTCCCTTGTCTCCCGTTACCATCCGCCTAGACGCACATTTTGGGACCCCCTACCCGAGATCCGCTGGTTTTGACACCGACATTGGTGCTTTCATTGAGAGTTCCGCTATGTGATCGACAAAAGGATCGATGGCTCGCCTGCAGATCAACTGCGACTTCGGCATCTTCGTCACCAGCTCGACTGGTCACCTTGCTTCGACCAAGAATTGCGCCCCGTGTTCGGATCACCATGTACGGACGAGGGCCTTCATCAAACATCAACTCTGATCTCTATCAAGATCACGGAGGAATCATCTATGGAGCTCGGGGGCTCAACGTCAACATTGCCCTCAAGCGACCATGCTGTTTTTCTGGACAGCGAACTCGTATCTGCCACCACCACCTCCTCGAGTATCTCTTTGACGATCGCTTTGGTGGAATTGTGCGGAATTTAGACTACAACAACCCTGGAAAATTTCGTCGAGTTCCGATGGAGGAATCTCTGCCAATCCACGATATACCGGAGCCCTGTCAAATCTGGACGGGAATTTGGATGAGTTTAGGGCGTGGTGTCCAGTTTCTAGCTCGGACGTCCTTTGGAAGATCCAACCGTTGATCGGCTGCGGAATTCCTATATCTACCACCTCTCAAAATTTATGCTCGATCCGACCGTCCAAACTCCGGGAACCTTCCGATTAGTGCATCATTTTTCGGATCTATTTTCTGCGCGAAAACGAATCCGACCCGAGTTCATCTTTTTTATGAACAGGATTTCAGACATCCCTTTTGAAGGAAGTTTTGTATGGGGTATTGTGTTTTGTTCCCGAACACATCCCACTAACTGTAAGATTTTTTGAACATGATCTTCAACAGCATGCTGGTGTCAAACCAGTCCGGCAATATTACTCCACGGCTGCCGACCTGCGCTAGACACTGCGTCACTTTGTTGAGCCGAGCTCAACTTCTTCGGATCATCATCTCGGCAAGCCGAACAAGAGCCCGGCATCGCGAAGAATAAATCATCACCAACATCGCCGCCCCACGGATTACACGAAGTGGGCATACCGGCATCGCCGCACGGTCGCTTCATCAAGCTGGCATCGACCACGTCACGACCTGCATCGACAGGGCCGCACTATTGCTTCTTCAAGCTGGTGTCCATCACGCCGACCTACTTCGACTCATCAGCTGACATCGAGGCTTCGACATCTCGGCTGGACCGAGGGCTTCACCATCTCTTCATCAACCTACTCCGGACACTTCGGCGTCACTAGCCGACCAACTCCGTCACGTTAGCTGGGCCGAGGGCTTTGCCTTGGCGAGTCAACCTTTACCAGCATTTTCATGCCATCATTTTATCGCCTGTCAGGCAATGGGTGTGTGGAGAGGGTCCCAATTTTAGGAATCACCTTCCTTCAGATTGCTACAACAAATAAACCAGGTGCTATTAATCCCAGTATTTTTTGCTTGTTTGGGTTCATTTCTCCCAAGGAATTATTACTCTGGTTTATCCGTCATATGTACACATGTCTATCAAATGGTGGCTGCATTAACGACAGTCACATGGTGGTTCGGTCAGTTTCCATACATAGTCCGGCGAACGCCGCACTCAGAGCTCGGACCGACCTGCGAATTCAGGCTTTGCCACGCCTTTACCGCATCACGCCGACGCCCTGCATCGACTTGACTTCGACGCCAGGCCATATTTCTTTTATTACTCACTTTGCATAAATTATTTATTATGCAATGATTTTTTTAATTATCATTATTACTATTATCTCCGGTTTGCACTATTTTTTGTGCACAGGAAAATGATCCGGGGACTTCGGCGTCACTCTGCCGGTCTGCATTGAACGTGCTATGTCACCACTTCGTCGTGTCGAGCTCTCCGCTCCGCCACCTCGGGACCGGCTTGGGGGATGGAACCTTGCCCCGCATCAAGCTCGGACCGCGTCATCAATACCGAACACATTAGCCAGCTAAGTCGCTTTCATGCTCAAAACTTTAATTTCTAACTTGTGTTCGGTTCGACCAAGCATTATACTTTTTTGGAAAAAAGTTGCTTGTAAAATTTTTTCCTTGTCCAAACTTTGTTTGTGACACACAAATTCAAGGACCCAATTCACTTGGGGGCTTCCTTTATGAAGCTTTTCCTCTTGCATATGATTATACTTGTACGGCTTCGTTCCTTGTTCGTGTCTTATGCCACAATATGCACCATATTGACTTAAGCGATTTGCAAGCTGGGTTGCCTCGCTCCTGTGTTTACCCCTACGTTCCCGATTGTTCGGCTAGGGAGTAAAGGGAGCACCTCTGCGATTGTCATGATCGGGTCGCCCGAGCCGGACCTCAGACTGGATGAAGCCGAAAGCTAGCGCTCTTATAGTTTTCAATGATGGTCGGCACACAACGGAACTCATGAGTACAAAAAATATATTGCACAAGTCTCATAATAACAATGAGCACCGAAGAAAGGTATCGGTGGGGGTACTATTTTCTTCGAAGATGCTTCTTACACTTCACGGTAATATAGCATAAGTTCCCTGAGCGCGCTTTGTCTGTTACAGCCTTATGGCCTGATTGCCTGGTTATTGGAAACACCGTCGATATTCTCGACCGATGGAGTACATAACACTTTTCGGTCCTTGACCGAAGAGGGAGAAGCTGACGGTCGGTTAAGACGCGTTTAAAGTTCGGTTGAACATAGATATGATATAAGTACTTCGGTAGATGCAATCATTCTTCTACCCAAGTCACTTGGGGGCTCTTAAGTTTATTTGAGCCGTTTTATAATAAGTGTTCTTCTTCTTACTCGTTGAAAAGTTTTATTATTATTATTTATCACTCCTTTTTTCGACATGAGTGTGCGGTCACTAGCCGGGGAGCCTAATTTCTCTCTCAAAGCCGCTAGAGTTTAGTTTGCTAAACTGGCCTGATGAGAAGTACTCCGCCCTCGGGATAGGAGGTTGAAGCCGTAGGCTGACCCGCTCAAAGTCTTCAGATAGGATGTATCATGTTAAAGCACGACAAAAGCACTTCTTTTTTCTAAGACCAACTTTCGGATTGGCACCGAACACTTGATATTGTTCGGACGTCATATTTTTACTAACGTTTCTTGGGTTTCCAAGCTTTTTGGCACTTTTAAACTATTTGTGCTTTTCCAGCATTAGTCTTGCAGTGCAACGCCGGACACCTTTAGGGATTCGGCAAAAACATTCTCAGATATTGCTATATATGCATCGGTTTCGAATTGTGTCTTCGGTCAACAGTTGGGTTGCCCGGCTCCTGCACTTGCTTCCTACGTTCTGTTTTGTTCGGCTAGGCGTGCAAAGGGAGAACCACTGCGATTGTGCTTCCAGCTCACATGGTTAAGCACGTTAGTGGAGAAAGCCGAAAACTGACTGTCAAAATAAGCGTAAACTGGTCAGCGATCCGATGACTATGACGTGCCATTCATAACATTGGCCGAAGTGTTTACGGCTTGACCTCGACTGTCGCCGAACACTACCGGGGGCTATTAACTGGCCTCCCAAACTAAATCATCGATATTTTGCTCTTACATTCGAGCTGAGGTTTCATGATCATGCTTAGCATGACAACCCAAAGAAAGGAACCGATAGCGGGACTATTTTCTTTGGAATACATTTCTTCTGTTAAACAGTAATATAACATATCTCTCTGCATACCTTTGTTTATAAAACCGTGTGGCCAGATTGCCTTGTTTGTCGTAAATCTTTGCCCTCATAAAGGCTTTATAAAGTAGGACAAACACTCCTCGGCTACTGGCCAAGGAGGTGGAAGCCGATGGTCGGTCAACAAAGTTTTGTACAATGCGGATCCGAGCATTAATGACGTAAAGTACTTGGATACATAGAGTCATTACACATAATTTGTGATTTTACTATGGATATTGATCCTTAATTCGGCCACCCGTGCCCGCATTAAGGCTCGGGGGCTACTGGGCTTCGGGCTTATTATTTACAAATATTAAAGGGGCACATCGATCCCCTGATCTGGTGTTGCCACCCGACCAGTGTCTCGGGGGCTACTGCATTGCTTGTCTAATGCAGAAAATTTTATGTGCAATATAGTTTCTGAGGAGATTTTGATCCTCAGGTTGGTCGGCCGCACCCAACCTGAGTCTTGAGGACTGAGCACGCCGCTTTTGTGTCCCGAAGTATTCTGCCGAGCTAGGACTTGATCCTCAGGCCGATTTTGCAAATCAACCTGAGTCTCAGCGGCTACTGGGATCAGCGGTCTTATGTCATCCTTCATGTGCATCTCGGGTTTTAGACCGATACACACCTTGAGGGCTACTGGCTATATATCTCGGCAGAGAATAAATTGCACCAATAAAAAATATTGACAAAAAATTGGCCGATAGTCGGGGTGGTGCACCACCTCGGAAGCAGTCCGGCATAAAGCTCGGGCGCTAGTGGCTGGCTCCATAGAGGGCATTTCCGGCATTAAGCTCGGCTAAACTCCTTCAACTTTTTTGAACCAAGGTGATATGACACCTCGGATATAGTCCGGCATTGGAGCCTGGACACAGTCCGGCGTTGGAGCTCGGATATATTTTCGCGTTGGAGCTCGGATATACAGTCCGGCGTTGGAGCTCGAATACATAGTCCGGCGTTGGAGCTCGGATACATTCCGGCGCTAGAGCTGGGAAGCGGTCCGGCGTTGGTGCTCGGCTACAAAAGATACCTCGAATGCAGTCCGGCGTTGGAGCTCGGACGCAAGAGGACCCTACCTCCCGAGAACAACTTCAAACCCGAGGTGTGGCATAAAAATAAACAAGGCATTGATAAAGGCCGGAAACTTAAAGGGGCTCCTCGGATACCCGACGTATAAACTCGTCGAATGCATTTTGGCGATCCTCAAGATCGAAGATAAAGAAGATTTGTTGAATCAGTTTTCAAGACCGGCAACCGAAGATGAAGAACAGTTCGGAAGAATCGAGGAGCGTCCCTAACTTGAAGACCGATTCAGGGGGCTACTGACGGTGTCCTGGACTAGGGGGTACTCACCACGTCGTCTCCCGATCTATTAGATTGGGCCGAGGACCCCGTGGCCGTATACTCATGGGCCAGTTCGGACGGCTACCGCATACAAGGAAGATTCCACAAGACTTGGCGATCAAGACAAGGACTTCTCCCCACCGGCGTATTCGGCTAGGACTCTTGTTATCCTAGGCCTCCGGTGCATTATATAAACCGAGGCCAGGCTAGTCGATAGAGAGACAAGATATACAACAATCATACCATAGGCTAGCTTCTAGGGTTTAGCCTCCTTGATCTCGTGGTAGATCTACTCTTGTACTACCCATATCATCAATATTAATCGAGCACGACGTAGGGTTTTACCTCCATGAAGAGGGCCCGAACCTGGGTAAAATATTGTGTCCCTTGTCTCCTGTTACCACCCGCCTAGACACACAGTTCGGGACCCCCTACCCGAGATCCGCCGGTTTTGACACCGACATCATCTTATAATGCTACCGCCGAACTAAGCAAAATAAGATGCATAAAGGATAAACATCACATGCAATTAAAATATGTGACATGATATAGTCATGATCATCTTGCGCCTTTGATGTCCATCTCTAAAGTACCGTCATGATCTCTATCATCACCGACATGACACCATGATCTCCATCATCTTGATCTCAATCAACCTGTCGTCACACGGTCGTCTCGCCAACTATTGCTCTTGCAGCTATTGCTATCACATAGCAATAAAGTAAAACAATTATTTGGCGCTTGCATCTTACGCAATAAAGAGACAACCATAAGGCGTTTGCCAGTTGCTGATAACTTCGACAAAACATGATCATCTCTCACGTCTTGAGCATATCACATCACAACAAGCCCTGCAAGTTTTACGTGGCTACTATGGGCTGAGCAAGAACCATTCTTACCTACGCATCAAAAACCACAACGTGTTACAATGATTGCTTTTTGATCTTCAGAAAGAACCATGTTCATTGAAACCGATTCAACTAAAGTTGGAGAAACTGACACCCACTAGCCACCTATGTGCGAAGCACGGTAGTAGAACCAGTCTCGCGTAAGCGTACGCGTAATGTCGGTCTGAGCCGCTTCATCCAACAATACCGCTGAATCAAGAATCAACTAGTGACGGCAAGCAATATGTATATACCCACGCCCACAACTCCATTGTTTTCTACTCGTGCATATAACATCTAGGCATAGACCTGGCTTGGATGCCACTGTTGGGGAATGCAGTAATTTCAAAAAAAAAATCCTACGCACACGCAAGATCATGGTGATGCATAACAACGAGAGGGGAGAGTGTTGTCCACGTACCCTCGTAGATCGTAAGCGGAAGCGTTATGACAACGCAGTTGATATAGTTGTACGCCTTCACGATCGACCGATCCTAGTACAACAAGTACAACACCTCCGCGATCTGCACACGTTCGGCTTGGTGACGTCCCAGGAACTCATGATCCAACAGAGTGTCGAGGGAGAGCTTCGTCAGCATGACGACGTGATGACGGTGATGATGATGCTACCAGAACAGGGCTTCGCCTAAGCACCATTACAATATGACCGAGGTGGATTATGGTGGAGGAGGGCACCACACACGGCTAAGAGATCAATGATCAACTTGTTTGTCTATGAGGTGCCCCCTGGCCACGTATATAAAGGATGGAGGGAGGAGGAGGCCGGCCCTCAGAGGGCGCGCCCAAAGTGTGGAGTCCTACTAGGACTCCCTAGTCCTAGTAGGATTTCATCTCCCACATGGAATAGGAAAAAGGGAAGGGAGAAGGAGAAGGAGAAGGAGGGAAGGGGGCGCCCCCTTTCCCTAGTCCAATTCAGACCAGTCCATGGGGAAGGGGTGCGGCCACCCTTGAGGCCTTTCTCTCCTTTCCCGTATGACCCATTAAGCCCAATACGAATTCACGTAACTCTCCGGTACTCCGAAAATACCCGAATCACTTGGAACCTTTCCGATGTCCGAATATAGCTTTCCAATATATTGATCTTTATGTCTCGACCATTTCAAGACTCCTTGTCATGTCCCCGATCTCATCCGGGAATCTGAACAAACTTCGGTCATCAAATCACATAACTCATAATACAAATCGTCATAGAACGTTAAGCGTGTGGACCCTACGGGTTCGAGAACTATGTAGACATGACCGAGACTCATCTCCGGTCAATAACCAATAGCGGAACCTGGATGCTCATATCGGTTCCTACATATTCTACGAATATCTTTATCGGTCAAGCCGCATAACAACATACGTTGTTCCCTTTGTCATCGGTATGTTACTTGCACGAGATTCGATCGTCGGTATCTCAATACCTAGTTCAATCTCGTTACCGGCAAGTCTCTTTACTCATTCGGTAATGCATCATCCACAACTAACTCGTTAGTCACATTGCTTGCAAGGCTTGTAGTGATGTGCATTACCGAGAGGGCCCAGAGATACCTCTCCGATAGACGGAGTGACAAATCCTAATCTCGATCTATGCCAACTCAACAAACACCATTGGAGACACCTTTAGAGCATCTTTATAATCACCCAGTTACGTTGTCACGTTTGATAGCACACAAGGTGTACTCCGGTATTCGAGAGTTGCATAATCTCATAGTCAGAGGAACATGTATGAGTCATGAAGAAAGCAGTAGCAATAAAACTGAACGATCATTATGCTAAGCTAACGGATGGATCTTGTCCATCACATCATTCTCTAATGATGTGATCATGTTCATCAAATGACAACACATGTCCATGTCTAGGAAACTTAACCATCTTTGATTAACGAGTTAGTCAAGTAGAGGCATACTAGGGACACTCTGTTTGTCTATGTATTCATGCATGTACTAAGTTTCAGGTTAATACAATTCTAGCATGAATATAAACATTTATCATGATATAAGGAAATATAAATAACAACTTTATTATTTCCTCTAGGGCATATTTCTTCAATTACGACATTCGGACACACCATTACGCTGAGGTGTTCCAGGCGGCGTGAGTTGTGAAACAATTCCACATTTCCTTAAGTCCGTGCCAAACTCATGACTCAAGTATTCCCCTCCACGATCTGATCGTAAGAACTTTATTTTACTGTCACGTTGATTCTCTGTCTCACTCTGAATTCCTTGAACTTTTCAAAGGTCTCAGACTTGTGTTTCATTAAGTAGACATACCCATATCTAGTTAAGTCATCAGTGAGGGTTAGAACATAATGATAGCCACCGCGAGCCTCAATGCTTATTTGACCGCACACATCAGTATGTATGATTTCCAGTAAGTTGGTTGCTCGCTCCATTGTTCCGGAGAACGGAGTCTTGGTCATTTTGCCCATGAGGCATGGTTCGCACGTGTCAAATGATTCATAATCAAGAGACTCCAAAAGTCCATCAGCATGGAGTTTCTTCATGCGTTTGACACCAATGTGACCAAGGCGACAGTGCCACAAGTATGTGGGACTATCATTATCAACTTCACATCTTTTGGCATTCACACTATGAATATGTGTAACATCACGTCGAGATTCAATAAAAATAAACCATTGACCAGCGGGGCATGACCATAAAACATATCTCTTATGTAAATAGAACAACCATTATTCACGGATTTAAATGAGTAGCCATCTCGGATTAAACGAGATCCAGATGAAATGTTCATGCTCAAAGCTGGCACTAAATAACAATTATTGAGGTTTAAAACTAATCCCGAAGGTAGATGTAGAGGTAGCGTGCCGACGGTGATCACATCGACCTTGCAACCATCCTCGACGTGCATCGTCACCTCATCCTTTGCCAGTCTCCGCTTATTCCGCAGATCCTGTTTTGAGTTACAAATATGAGCAACCGCATCGGTATCAAATACCTAGGAGCTACTACGAGCGCTGGTAAGGTACACATCAATAACATGTATATCACATATACCTTTGGCGTTGTCGGCCTTCTTATTCGCTAAGTACTTGGGGCAGTTCCGTTTCTAGTGACCAATTCCCTTGCAATAAAAGCACTGAGTCTCGGGCTTGGGTCCATTCTTTGGCTTTTTCCCGGCAACTGATTTACCGGGCACGGCAACTCCCTTGCCGTCCTTCTTGAAGTTCTTTTTACCCTTGCCTTTCTTGAAACTAGTGGTCTTATTCACCATCAACACTTGATGTTCCGATTTGATTTCCACCTCCGCTGATCTCAGCATTGAATATAACTCAGGAATGGACTTCTCCATCCCTTGCATATTGTAGTTCATCACAAATCTCTTGTAGCTAGGTGGAAGCGACTTGAGGATCCTGTCAATGACTGGGTCATCTGGAAGATTAACTCCCAGCTGAGACAAGCGATTGTGCAACCCCGGCATTTTGAGTATATGCTTGCTGACAGAACTGTTTTCCTCCATCTTACAATTGTAGAACTTGTTAGAGACTTCATATCTCTCGACCCGGGCATGAGCTTGGAAAACCATTTTCTGCTCTTGGAACATCTCATATGCTCCATGTTGCTCAAAATGCTTTTGGAGCCCCGGTTGTAAGCTGTAAAGCATGCCGCATTAAACCAGGGAGTAATCATCACTACGCGACTGCCAGTCATTCATAACGTCTTGAGTTGCTGGGAAAATTGGTGCGTCACCTAGCGGTGCTTCAAGGACATATTCTTTCTTGGCAGCTATGAGGATGATCCTCAAGTTACGGACCCAATCCGTATAGTTTCTACCATTGTCTTTCAGCTTGGTTTTCTCTAGGAACGCGTTGAAGTTGAGGGCAACATTAGCGTGGGCCATTTGATCTACAAGACATATTGTAAAGACATTTTGGACTAAGTGCATGATAATTAAGTTCATCTAATCAAATTATTTAATGAACTCCCACTCAGATAGACATCCCTCTAGTCATTTAAGTGATACATGATCCGAATCGACTATGTTGTGTCCGATCATCACGTGAGACGGACTAGTCATCAACGGTGAACATCTCCATGTTGATCGTATCTACTATACGACTCATGTTCGACCTTTCGATCTCTCGTGTTCCGAGGCCATGTCTGTACATGCTAGGCTCGTCAAGTCAACCTAAGTGTTTCGCATGTGTAAATCTGGCTTACACCCGTTGTATGCGAACGTTAGAATCTATCACACCCGATCATCACGTGGTGCTTCGAAACAACGAACCTTCGCAACAGTGCACAGTTAGGGGGAACACTTTTCTTGAAATTTTAGTGAGGGATCATCTTATTTATGCTACTGTCGTTCTAAGCAAATAAGATGTAAACATGACAGACATCACATGCAAATCATAAAGTGACATGATATGGCCAATATCATCTTGCGCCTTTGATATCCATATTCGAGGCGCGGCATGATCAGCTTCATCACCGGGATGACACCATGATCTCCATCATCGTTTCTTCATGAAGTTGTCTCGCCAAATATTACTTCTACAACTATGGCTAACGGTTAGCAATAAAGTAAAGTAATTACATGGCGTTTTCATTGACACGCATGTCATACAATAAATTAAGACAACTCCTATGGCTCCTGCCGGTTGTCATACTCATCGACATGCAAGTCGTGATTCCTATTACAAGAACATGATCAATCTCATACATCACATATATCATTCATCACATCCTTTTGGCCAAATCACATCACATAGCATACCCTGCAAAAACAAGTTAGACGTCCTCTAATTGTTGTTGCATGTTTTACATGGCTGCTAAGGGTTTCTAGCAAGAACATTTCTTACCTACGCAAAAGCCACAATGGTGATATGCCAATTGCTATTTACCGTTCATAAGGACCCTCTTCATCAAATCCGATCCGACTAAAGTGGGAGAGACAGACACCCGCTAGCCACCTTATGCATCAAGTGCATGTCAGTCGGTGGAACCAGTCTCACGTAAGCGTATGTGTAAGGTCGGTCCGGGCCGCTTCATCCCACAATGCCGCCGAATCAAGATAAGACTAGTAACGGAAAGCAAATTGAACAAATCATTGCCCACAACTACTTTGTGTTCTACTCGTGCATATAATCTACGCATAGACCTAGCTCATGATGCCACTGTTGGGGAACGTAGTAATAATTCAAAATTTTCCTACGTGTCACCAAGAACAATCTAGGAGATGCTAGCAACATGATAGAGGGAGTGCATCTTCATACCCTTGAAGATTGCTAAGCGGAAGCGTTACAAGAACGCGGTTGATGGAGTCGTACTCACGGCGATTCAAATCGTAGAAGATCCGATCAAGCGCCGAACGGACAACGCCTCCGTGTTCAACACACGTACAGCTCGGGGATGTCTCCTCCTTCTTGATCCAGCAAGGGGAGAGGAGAAGTTGAGGGAGAACTCCGACAACACGACGGCGTGGTGATGAGCGCGTGGTTCTCCGGCAGAGCTTCACTAAGCACTACGGAGGAGGAGGTGTTGGAGGAGGGAGGGGCTGCGCCAGGGAAGGGGATGCGGCTGCACTCCCAACCCCCTCTATTTATAGGGTGAAGGGGATAGGGGGACGTCCCCCTAGATGCATCTAGAGGGGGGCGGCGGCCAGGGGGGAGACTTGCCTCCCAAGCAAGGGGGAGGCGCCCCTCCCCCTAGGATTTCCAGCCCTAGGCGCTTTGGGCCCTTGGGGGCGCACCAGACCACCAGGGGCTGGTTCCCTCTCATATTCAGCCCATTAAGTCCCCCGGGGTAGGTGGCCCCACCCGGTGGACCCCCGGACACCTTCCGGTGGTCTCGGTACAATACTGATAACCCCCAAAACTATTTCGGTGACTAGAACTGGACTTCCCATATATAAATCTTCACCTCCGGACCATTCCGGAACTCCTCGTGGCGTCCGGGATCTCATCCGGGACTCCGAACAACCTTCGGTAACCACATACAATTTCCCATAACAACTCTAGCGTCACCAAACCTTAAGTGTGTAGACCCTATGGGTTCGGGAACCATGTAGACATGACTGATACATCTCTCCGGCCAATAACCAATAGTGGGATCTGGATACCCATGTTGGCTCCCACATGTTCCATGATGATCTCATCGGATGAACCACGATGTCGGGGATTCAATCGATCCCATATACAATTCCCTTTGTACATCAGTATGTTACTTGCAAGAGATTCGATCGTCTGTATCCCCATA
The DNA here is from genome assembly GCF_002162155.2 of Triticum dicoccoides. Lineage (NCBI taxonomy): Eukaryota > Viridiplantae > Streptophyta > Magnoliopsida > Poales > Poaceae > Triticum > Triticum dicoccoides. The sequence continues at coordinate 257,433,817 of NC_041388.1, forward strand.
CCTCGTTCAATCTAGTTAACGACAAGTCTCTTTACTCGTTACATAATGCATGATCCTATGAACAACTCCTTAGTCACATTGAGCTCATTATGATGATGCATTATCGAGTGGGCCCAGAGATACCTCTCCGTCATACGGATTGACAAATCCCAGTCTTGATTCGTGCCAACCCAACAGACACTTTCGAAGATACCTGTAGTGCACCTTTATATATAGTCACCCAGTTACGTTGTGACGTTTGATACACCCAAAGCACTCCTACAGTATCCGGGAGTGACACAATCTCGTGGTCTAAGGAAACGATACTTGACATTAGAAAAGCTCTAGCAAAAGAACTACACGATCTTGTGCTATGCTTAGGATTGGGTCTTGTCCATCACATCATTCTCCTAATGATGTGATCCCATTATCAATGACATCCAATATCCATGGTCAGGAAACTACAACCATCTATTGATCAACGAGCTAGTCAACTAGAGGCTCACTAGGGACATGTTGTGATCTATGTATTCACACATGTATTACGGTTTCCGGTTAATACAATTATAGCATGAATAATAGACAATTATCATGAACAAGGAAATAGAATATTAACCACTTTATTATTGCCTCTAGGGCATATTTCCAACACCTAGGGTATCACCCCTTAGGGCGGTACAACCACTCGGACCCACGGTACAACCGCAAGGTGCAGAAACTAGAACTGACATAACTTCTGCAAATGAGCTCCGAATTGAGCAAACGTAAGCTTGTTGGATAGATGACGACGAATACTATCCAACAACGATATAGAGATGTGAAACCTCTATGAATGAAGAACCGGCAAAAACCCCAACATCGAAGACATCATAGAAGATGCATATATGAACTCCATTTTCGATAAAATCGAGCTTGTCATGAAGATGATCATAAGCTCTAAAACTCAAACTTCAAACAAGAATCAAGAAAGATGATGCAAGGATGCAATGGTTTGAGCTCTCAACGAACGATACAATCAAGCTACTCACTTGAGAGCCCCCTTTGATAGTGCGACAATCGATCCTATAACCCGGTCTCCCAACTACCACCATGAGACCGGTAAAATAGAAAACCCATCAAGGGCAGACCTTTGCCTTGCACAAAGTCCACTTGAGCTAGATGATGACGATATTGACTTCCTCAAGTTGGACCATTTTTCTTGATTGCATTGTATGAGAACCCGGAATTAACTTCCGAACCCTCCTGTGTATATTTGTCAACCCCAGGATCATTGTTGACAACACAGTGAAATGGTATCATTGCAGAACACATAAAAGGTATTACAATTTTAAATATGTCTTGACACAAGGCATACCTAGAGAAATGTCTCATGACATTTATTATATTCAAAAAATAGCGGAAAGTACAGTGCGTAGCGACTCCATCTCAGCCGCAGGCAGTCGATGTAGTCCACGTGACCTCACTCCTACGGATCGCCATAGTAGTCATCGTCATCACCTTCTTCTTCATGGAACTTTGTTGTCAACAAAATTATTTCCATGAGTACATTACGTACTCAACATGCCTCCCCCGGAGAAGTGTTAGGGAACGCAGTATTTCAAAAATTTCCTACGATCACGCAAGATCTATCTAGGGATGCATAGCAATGAGAGGGGAGAGTGTGTCTACGTACCCTCGTAGACCAAAAGCCGAAGCGTTAAAAAACGCGGTTGATGTAGTCGAACGTCTTCGCGATCCAACCGATCAAGTACAGAACGCATGACACCTCCACGATCTGCACACGTTTAGCTCGGTGACGTCCCTTGTACTCTTGATCTAGTTGAGGCCGAGGGAGAGTTTCGTCAGCACGACAGCGTGTTGATGGTGATGATGAAGTTACCGGCGCAGGGCTTCGCCTCAGCACTACGATGATATGACCGAGGTGTGTATCCGTGGAGGGGGGCACCGCACATGGCTAAAACAATTGTCAACTTGTGTGTCTATGGGGTGCCCCCTTCCCCGTATATAAAGGAGGGGAGGAGGGGGTCGGCCGGCCCTCATGGTGCGCCCCCAAGGGGGATTCCTACTGCCACTAGGAGTAGATTTCCCCCCTTTCCTAGTCCTAATAGGAGGGGAGGAAGGGGAAGAGGAAAAGAAGGAAAGGGGGCCCGCCCCTCCTCCCAATTCGGATTGGGCTTGGGGGGCACATCCCCACCTCTTGGCCTCCTCCTCTCTCTTCCACTAAAGCCCATGTAGGCCCATTAAGCCCCTAGGGGTTCTGGTAACCCCCCGGTACTCCGGTATATGCCCGAACTCATCTGAAACCGTTTCGGTATCCGAATATAGTCTTCCAATATATCAATCTTCATGTCTCGACCATTTTGAGACTCCTCGTCATGTCCGTGATCACATCCGGGACTCTGAACTACCTTCGGTACATCAAAACACATAAACTCATAATACTGATCTAAAGGAAATATGCCCTAGAGTCAATAATAAAGTTATTATTTATTTCCTTATTTCATGATAAATGTTTTTCATTCATGCTAGAATTGTATTAACCGGAAACATAATACATGTGTGAATACATAGACAAACATAGTGTCACTAGTATGCCTCTACTTGACTAGCTCATTGATCAAAGTTGGTTAAGTTTCCTAGCCATAGACATGAGTTGTTATTTGATCAACGGGATCATATCATTAGGAAAATGATGTGATTGACTTGACCGATTTCTTTATCTTAGCACTTGATCGTTTAAGTTTACTGCTATTGCTTTCTTCATGACTTATATATGTTCCTATGACTATGAGATTATGCAACTCCCGAATACCGGAGGAACACTTTGTGTGCTACCAAACGTCACAACATAACTGGGTGATTATAAAGGTGCTCTACAGGTGTCTTCGATGGTGTTCGTGGAGTTGGCATAGACCAAGAATAGGATTTGTCACTCCTATTATCGGAGAGGTATCTCTGGGCCCTCTCGGTAATGCACATCACTATAAGCCTTGCAAGCAATGTGACTAATGAGTTAGTTGCGGGATGATACATTACGGAACGAGTTAAGAGACTTGCCGGTAACGAGATTGAGCTAGGTATTGGGATACCGACGATCGAATCTCGGGCAAGTAACATACCGATGACAAAGGAAACAACGTATATTGTTATGCGGTTTGACCGATAAAGATCTTCGTAGAATATGTTGGAACCAATATGAGCATCTAGGTTCTGCTATTGGTTATTGACCGGAGACATGTCTCGGTCATGTCTACATAGTTCCCAAACCCGTAGGGTCCACACGCTTAAAGTTCTATGACGATCGGTATTATTAGTTTATATGTTTTGATGTACCGAAGGTAGTTCGGAGTCCCGGATATAATCACGGACATGACGAGGAGTCTCGAAATGGTCGAGACATAAAGATTGATATATTGGAAGCCAACATTTGGACATCGTAAGAATTTCGGGTGAAATCGGGATTTTACCAGAGTGCCGGAGGGGTTACCGGAACCCCCGGGGGGTTAATGGGCCTTGTTGGGCCCCAGTGGAGAGAGAGAGAGGGGCCGGCCAGGACAGGCTGTGTGCCCCCTCCCCCTATGGTCCGAATTGGACTCGGAGAGGGGGGGGGCTTTCCTTCTCCTTCTCCCCCTTCCTTTCCCCCTCCTAGTAGGAGTAGGAAAGAGGGGAATCCTACTCCTACTAGGAGGAGGATTCCTCCTCCTGGCGCGCCATCTTGAGCCGGCTGGCCTTCCCCCTTGCTCCTTTATATACGGGGGAAGGGGGCACCTCTAGACACACAAGTTGATCATTGATCTCTCCCAGCCGTGTGCGGTGCCCCCTTCCACCATAATCCACCTCGGTCATACTTTAGCGGTGTTTAGGCGAAGCCCTGCAACGGTAGCTTCATCAACATCGTCACCACGCCGTCTGCTGGAGAAACTCTTCCCCGGGGTCTACTGGATCGTGAGTTCACGGGACGTCACCGAGCTGAACGTGTGCTGAACGCAGAGGTGCCGTACGTTCGGTACTGAGGATCGGTCAATCGTGAAGACGTACAACTACATCAACCGTGTTGTCATAACGTTTCCACTTAATGGTCTACGAGGGTACATGCACGACACTCTCCCCTCTTGTTGCTATGCATCACCATAATCTTGCATGTGCATAGGATTTTTTTTAAATTACTACGTTCCCCAACAGTGGCATCCGAGCCAGGTTATTGCGTAGATGTTATTTGCACGAGTAGAACACAAGTGAGTTGTGGGTGATACAAGTCATACTGCTTACCATCATGTCATACTTTGGTTCGGCGGTATTGTTGGATGAAGCGGCCTGGACCGACATTACGCGTACGCTTACGCGAGACTGGTTCTACCGACGTGCTTTGCACATAGGTGGCTGGCGGGTGTCAGTTTCTCCAACTTTAGTTGAACCGAGTGTGGCTATGCCCGGTCCTTGAGAAGGTTAAAACAACACTAACTTGACGAACTATCATTGTGGTTTTGATGCGTAGGTAAGAACGGTTCTTGCTCAGCCCGTAGCAGCCATGTAAAACTTGCAACAACAAAGTACAGGACATCTAACTTGTTTTTGCAGGGCATGTTGTGATGTGATATGGTCAAGACATGATGCTATATTTATTGTATGAGATGATCATGTTTTGTAACAGAGTTATCGGCAACTGGGAGGAGCCATATGGTTGTTGCTTTATTGTATGCAATGCAATCGCCCTGTAATTGCTGTACTTTATCACTAAGCGGTAGCGCTAGTCGTAGAAGAAATAGTTGGCGAGACGACAATGATGCTACGATGGAGATCAAGGTGTCACGCTGGTGATGATGGTGATCATGACGGTGCTTTGGAGATGGAGATCAAAGGCACAAGATGATGATGGCCATATCATGTCACTTATATTGATTGCATGTGATGTTTATCCTTTATGCATCTTATTCTGCTTTGTTTGACGGTAGCATTATAAGATGATCTCTCACTAAATTTCAAGGTAAAAGTGTTCTCCCTGAGTATGCACTGTTGCCAAAGTTCGTCGTGCCGAGACACCACGTGATGATCGGGTGTGATAAGCTCAACGTTCATCTACAACGGGTGTAAGATAGTTTTACACACGTAGAATACTCGGGTTAAACTTGACGAGCCTAGCATATGCAGATATGGCCTCGGAACACTCAGACCGAAAGGTCGAGCGTGAATCATATAGTAGATATGATCAACATATTGATGTTCACCATTGAAAACTACTCCATTTCACGTGATGATCGGTTATGGTTTAGTTGATATGGATCACGTGATCACTTAGATGATTAGAGGGATGTCTATCTAAGTGGGAGTCCTTAATATGATTAATTGAACTTCAAATTATCATGAACTTAGTACCTGATAGTATTTTGCTTGTCTATGTTACTGTAGATAGATGGCCCGTGTTGTTGTTCTATTGAATTTTAATGCGTTCCTCGAGAAAGCAAAGTTGAAAGATGATGGTAGCAAATACACGGACTGGGTACGTAACTTGAGGATTATTCTCATTGCTGCATAGAAGAATTACGTCCTGGAAGCACCACTGAGTGCCAAACCCGCTGCAGGAGCAACGCGAGATGTTATGAACGTCTGGAAGAGCAAAGCTGATGACTACACAATGTTTCAGTGTGCCATGCTTTACGACTTAGAACCGGGACTTCAACGATGTTTTGAACGTCATGGAGCATATGAGATGTTCCAGGAGTTGAAGTTAATATTTCAAGCAAATGCCCGGATTGAGAGATATGAAGTCTCCAATAAGTTCTACAACTGCAAAATGGAGGAGAATAGTTCTGTCAGTGAACATATACTCAGAATGTCTGGGTACCATAATCACTTGACTCAGCTGGGAGTTAATCTTCCGGTTGATAGTGTCATTGACAGAGTTCTTCAATCACTGCCACCAACCTACACGAGCTTCATGATGAACTATAATATGCAAGGGATGTATAAGACGATTCTCGAGCTCTTCGCAATGCTAAAGGCTGCGGAGGTAGAAATCAAGAAGGAGCATCAAGTGTTGATGGTCAACAAGACCACCAGTTTCAAGAAAAAGGGTAAAGGGAAGAAGAAAGGGAATTTCAAGAAGAACGGCAAACAAGTTGCTGCTCAACAGAAGAAACCCAAGTCTGGACCTAAGCCAGAGACTGAGTGATTCTACTGCAAAGGGACTGGTCACTAGAAGCGGAACTGCCCCAAGTATTTGGCGGATAAGAAGGATGGCAAGGTGAACAAAGGTATATGTGATATACATGTTATTGATGTGTACCTTACTAGAGCTCGTATTAGCACTTGGGTATTTGATACTGGTTCTGTTGCTAATATTTGCAACTCAAAACAGGGACTACGGATTAAGCGAAGACTGGCTAAGGACGAGGTGACGATGCGCGTGGGAAATGGTTCCAAAGTCGATGTGATCGTCGTTGGCACGCTACCTCTACATCTACCTTCGGGAATAGTTTTAGACCTAAATAATTGTTATTTGGTGCCAGCGTTAAGCATGAACATTATATCTGGATCTTGTTTGATGCGAGACGGTTATTCATTTAAATCTGAGAATAATGATTGTTCTATTTATATGAGTAATATCTTTTATGGTCATGCACCCTTGAAGAGTGGTCTATTTGTGTTGAATCTCGATAGTAGTGATACACATATTCATAATGTTGAAGCCAAAAGATGTAGAGTTGATAATGATAGTGCAACTTATTTGTGGCACTGCCGTTTGGGTCATATTGGTGTAAATCGCATGAAGAAACTCCATACTGATGGACTTCTGGAATCACTTGATTATGAATCACTTGGTACTTGCGAACCATGCCTCATGGGCAAGATGACTGAAACGCCGTTCTCCAGAAAAATGGAGTGAGCAATAGATTTATTAGAAATCATACATACTGATGTATGTGGTCCGATGAATATTGAAGCTCATGGCGGGTATCGTTATTTTTTCACCTTCACAGATGATTTGAGCAGATATGGGTATATCTACTTAATGAAACATAAGTCTGAAACATTTGAAAAGTTCAAAGAATTTCATAGTGAAGTGGAAAATCATCGTACAAATAAAATAAAGTTTCTATGATCTGATCGTGGAGGAGAATATTTGAGTTACGAGTTTGTTTTACATTTGAAACAATGCGGAATAGTTTCGCAACTCACGCCACCCGGAACACCACAGCGTAATGGTGTGTCTGAACATCGTAATCGTACTTTACTCGATATGGTGCAATCTATGATGTTTCTTACTGATTTACCGCTATTGTTTTGAGGTTATGCTTTAGAGACAACTGCATTCACGTTAAATAGGGCACCATCTAAATCCGTTGAGACGACGCCTTATGAACTGTGGTTTGGCAAGAAACCAAAGTTGTCGTTTCTTAAAGGTTGGGCCTGTGATGCTTATGTGAAAAAGCTTCAACCTGATAAGATCGAACCCAAATCGGAGAAATGTGTCTTCATAGGATACCCAAAGGAGACTGTTGGGTACAACTTCTATCATAGATCCGAAGTCAAGACATTTATTGCTAAGAATGGATCCTTTATAGAGAAGGAGTTTCTCTCGAAAGAAGTGAGTGGGAGGAAAGTAGAACTTGATGAGGTAATTGTACCTGCTCCCTTATTGGAGAGTAGTTCATCACAGAAAACGGTTCATGTGACACCTACACCAATTAGTGAGTAAGATAATGATGATGATCATGAAAATTCAGATCAAGTTACTATTGAACATCGTAGGTCAACCAGAGTTAGATTCGCACCAGAGTGGTACAGTAATCCTGTTTTGGAGGTCATGTTACTTGACCATGACGAACATACGAACTATGAGGAAGTGATGATGAGCCCAAATTCCGCAAAATGGCTTGAAGCCATGAAATCTGAGATGGGATCCATGTATGAGAACAAAGTGTGGACTTTGGTTGACTTGCCCGATGATCGGCAAGCCATCGAGAATAAATGGATCTTCAAGAAGAAGACTGACGCTGACGGTAATGTTACTGTCTACAAGCTCGACTTGTTGCAAAAGGTATTCAACAAGTTCAAGGAGTTGACTACGATGAGACCTTCTCACCCGTAGCGATGCTTAAGTCCGTCCGAATCATGTTAGCAATTGCCGCATTTTATGATTATGAAATTTGGCAAATGGATGTAAAGACTACATTCCTGAATGGATTTCTAGAAGAATAGTTGTATATGACGCAACCTGAAGGTTTTATCGATCCAAAGGGTACTAATAGAGTGTGCAAACTCCAGCGATCATTTATGGACTGGTGCAAGCCTCTCGGAGTTGGAATAAACGTTTGGTAGTGTGATCAAAGCATATAGTTTTATACAGACTTTTGGAGAAGCCTGTACTTACAAGAAAGTGAGTGGGAGCTCTGTAGCATTTCTAATATTATATGTGGATGACATATTATTGATTGGAAATGATATAGAATTTCTGGATAGCATAAAAGGATACCTTAATAAGAGTTTTTCAATGAAAGACCTCCGTGAAGCTGCTTATATATTAGGCATCAAGATTTATAGAGATAGATCAAGACGCTTAATTGGACTTTCACAAAGCACATACCTTGATAAAGTTTTGAAGAAGTTCAAAATGGATCAAGCTAAGAAAGGGTTCTTGCCTGTGTTACAAGGTGTGAAGTTCGGTAAGACTCAATGCCCGACCAATGCAGAAGATAGAGAGAAAATGAAAAGTGTTCCCTATCCTTCAGCCATAGGCTCTACCATGTATGGAATGCTGTGTACCAGACCTGATGTGTGCCTTGCTATTAGTTTAGCAGGTAGGTACCAAAGTAATCCAGGAGTGGATCAATGGACAGCGGTCAAGAACATCCTGAAATACCTGAAAAGGACTAAGGATATGTTTCTCGTTTATGGAGGTGACAAAGAGCTCGTCATAAATGGTCACGTCGATGCAAGCTTAGACACTGATCCGAACAATTCTAAATCGCAAACCGGATACGTGTTTATATTGAACGGTGGAGCTATCAATTGGAGCAGTTCTAAACAAAGCGTCGTGGCGGGATCTACGTGTGAAGCGGAGTACATAGATGCTTCAGAAGCATAAAATGAAGGAGTCTGGATGAAGGAGTTCATATCCGATCTAGGTGTCATACCTAGTGCATCGGGTCCAATGAAAATCTTTTGTGACAATACTGTTGCAATTGCCTTGGCAAAGGAATCCAGATTTCACAAGAGAACCAAGCACATCAAGAGACGCTTCAATTCCATTCGGGATCATGTCCAGGTGGGAAACATGGAGATATGCAAGATACATACGGATCTGAATGTTGCAGACCCGCTGACTAAGCCTCTTCCACGAGCAAAACATGATCATCACCAAGACTCCATGGGTGTTAGAATCATTACTGTGTAATCTAGATTATTGACTCTAGTGCAAGTGGGAGGCTGAAGTAAATATGCCCTAGAGGCAATACTAAAGTTATTATTTATTTCCTTATTTCATGATAAATGTTTTTATTCATGCTAGAATTGTATTAACCGGAAACATAATACATGTGTGAATACATAGACAAACATAATGTCACTAGTATGCCTCTACTTAACTAGCTCATTGATCAAAGATGGTTAAGTTTCCTAGCCATAGACATGAGTTGTTATTTGATCACATGATCACATCATTATGAGAATGATGTGATTGACTTGACCCATTTCGTTAGCTTGGAACTTGATCGTTTAAGTTTACTGCTATTGCTTTCTTCATGACTTATATATGTTCCTATGACTACGAGATAATGCAACTCCCGAATACTGGAGGAACACTTTGTGTGTTACCAAACGTCACAATGTAACTGGGTGATTATAAAGGTGCTCTACAGGTGTCTCCAATGGTGTTCCTGGAGTTGGCATAGATCAAGAATAGGATTTGTCACTCCGATTGTCGGAGAGGTATCTCTCGGCCCTCTCAGTAATGCACATCACTATAAGCCTTGAAAGCAATGTGACTAATGAGTTAGTTGCGGGATGATACATTACGGAACGAGTAAAGAGACTTGCCGGTAACGAGATTGAGCTAGGTATTGGGATACCGACGATCGAATCTCGGGCAAGTAACATACCGATGACAAAGGGAACAACGTATATTGTTATGCGGTTTGACCTATAAAGATCTTTGTAGAATATGTAGGAACCAATATGAGCATCCAGGTTCCGTTATTGGTTATTGACCGGAGACATGTCTCGGTCATGTCTACATAGTTCTCGAACCCGTAGGGTCCACATGCTTCAAGTTCTGTGACGATCGGTATTATGAGTTTATATGTTTTGATGTACCGAAGGTAGTTCGGAGTCCCGGATATGATCACGGACATGACGAGGAGTCTCGAAATTGTCGAGACATAAAGATTGATATATTGGAAGCCTACATTTGGACATCGGAAGAGTTCTGGGTGAAATCGGGATTTTACCGGAGTGCCGGAGGGGTTACCGGAACCCCGCGGGGGTTAATGGGCCATGTTGGGCCCTAGTGGAGAGAGAGAGAGGGGCCGGCCAGGACAGGCCGCGCGCCCCCTCCCCCTATGGTCTGAATTGGACTAGGAGAGGGGGGCGGTGCCCCCCTTTCCTTCTCCTTCTCCCCCTTCCTTTCCCCCTCCTAGTAGGAGTAGGAAAGAGGGGAATCCTACTCCTACTAGGAGGAGGATTCCTCCTCCTGGCGTGCCCTCTAGGGCCGGCCGGCCTCCCCCTTGCCCCTTTATATACGGGGGCAGGGGGCACCTCTAGACACACAAGTTGATCATTGATCTCTCCCAACCGTGTGCGGTGCCCCCCTTCCACCATAATCCACCTCGGTCATACTGTAGCGGTGCTTAGGCGAAGCCCTGTAACAGTAGCTTCATCAACATCGTCACCACGCCGTCGTGCTGGCGAAACTCTTCCCCGGGCTCTACTGGATTGTGAGTTCGCGGGACGTCACCGAGCTGAACGTGTGCTGAACACGGAGGTATCGTACGTTCGGTACTAAGGATAGGTAGATCGTGAAGACGTACGACTACATCAACCGCGTTGTCATAACGCTTCTGCTTAATGGTCTACGAGGGTACGTGGACGACACTGTCCCCTCTCATTGCTATGCATCACCATGATCTTGCTTGTGCGTAGGATTTTTTTTTGAAATTACTATGTTCCCCAACACGATCTTCATCGAACGTTAAGCGTGCGGACCCTATGGGTATGAGAACTATGTAGACATGACCGAGACTCATCTCCGGTCAATAACCAATAGCGGAACCTGGATGCTCATATTGGCTCCCAGATATTCTACGAAGATCTTTATCGGTCAAACCGCATAACAACATACGTTGTTCCCTTTGTCATCGGTATGTTACTTGCCCGAGATTCAATCGTTGGTATCATCATACCTAGTTCAATCTCGTTACCGGCAAGTCTCTTTACTCGTTCTATAATGCATCATCCCGTAACTAACTCTTTAGTCACATTGCTTGCAAGGCTTATAGTGATGAGCATTACCGAGAGGGCCCAGAGATACCTCTCCGACAATCAGAGTGACAAATCCTAATCTCGATCTATGCCAACTCAATAAACACCATCGGAGACACCTGTAGAGCATCTTTATAATCACCCAGTTATGTTGTGACGTTTGATGGTACACTAAGTGTTCCTCCGGTATTTGGGAGTTGCATAATCTCAAAGTCATAGGAACATGTATAAGTTATGGAGATAGCCATAGCAATAAACTAAACGATCATAATGCTAAGCTAACGGATGGGTCAAGTAAATCACATCATCCTCTAATTATGTGATCTCATTCATCAAATGACAACTCATGTCTATGGCTAGGAAACTTAACCATCTTTGATTAACGAGCTAGTGAAGTAGATGCATACTAGTGACACTCTGTTTGTCTATGTATTCACACATGTACTAAGTTTCCAGTTAATACTATTCTAGCATGAATAATAAACATTTATCATGATATAAGCAAATACAAATAAAAACTTTATTATTGCCTCTAGGGCATATTTCCTTCAGTCTCCCACTTGCACTAGAGTAAATAATCTAGATTGCATTGTAATGATTCTAACACCCATGGAGTCTTGGTGCTAATCATGTTTTGCTCATGAGAGAGGCTTATTCAACAGGTCTGCAACATTCAGATCCGTATGTATCTTGCAAATCTCTATGTCTCCCTCCTTGACTTGATCGCGGATGGAATTGAAGCGTCTCTTGATGTGCTTGGTTCTCTTGTGAAATCTGGATTCCTTTGCCAAGGCAATTGCACCAGTATTGTCACAAAAGATTTTCATTGGACCCGATGCACTAGGTATGACACCTAGATCGGATATGAACTCCTTCATCCAGACACCTTCATTTGCTGCTTCCGAAGCAGCTATGTATTCCGCTTCACACGTAGATCCCGCCATGATGCTTTGCTTAGAACTGCAACAACTGCTAGCTCCACCATTCAATAAAAATACGTATCCGGTTTGTGACTTAGAGTCATCCGGATCAGTGTCAAAGCTTGCATCGACGTAACTGTTTACGACGAGCTCTTTGTCACCTCCATAAACGAGAAACATATCCTTAGTCCTTTTTAGGTATTTCAGGATATTCTTGACCGCTGTCCAATGATCCACTCCTGGATTACTTTGGTACCTCCCTGCTAAACTAATAGCAAGGCACACATCAGGTCTGGTACATGACATTGCATACATGATAGAACCTATGGCTGAAGCATTGGGAATGACTTTCATTTTCTCTCTATCTTCTGAAGTCGTCGGGCATTAAGTCTGACTCAACTTCACACCTTATAAGACAGGCAAGAACCCTTTCTTTGCTTGATCCATTTTGAACTTATTCAAAACTTTATCAATGTATGTGCTTTGTGAAAGTCCAATTAAGCGTCTTGATCTATCTCTATAGATCTTGATGCCCAATATATCAGCAGCTTCACTGAGGTATTTTGTTGAATTTTTTATTCAAGATTCCTTTCATGCTATTCAGAATTCAGTATCATTTCCGATCAACAATATGTCATCCACATATAATATCAGAAATGCTACATAGCTCCCACTCACTTTCTTGTAAATACAGGATTCTCCAAAAGTTTGTATAAAACCATATGCTTTGATCACACTATCAAAGCGTATATTCCAACTTCGGGAGGCTTGCACCAGTCCATAAATGGATCACTGGAGCATGCACACTTTGTTAGCACCTTTTGGATCAACAAAACCTTCTGGTTGCATCATATACAACTCTTCTTTAAGATATCCATTAAGGAATGCAGTTTTGACATCCATTTGCCAAATTTCATAATCATAAAATGCGGAAATTGCTAGTCAAATCCTTGAACTTTTCGAAAACCTTGAGCCTTATAGCCAGTAATATTACCGTCAGCGTGAGTCTTCTTCTTGAAGATCCATTTATTCTCTATGGCTTGCCGATCATCGGGCAAGTCAACCAAAGTTCACACTTTGTTCTCATACATGGATCCCATCTCAGATTTCATGGCCTCAAGCCATTTTGCGGAATCTGGGCTCATCATCGCTTCCTCATAGTTGTAGGTTCGTCATGGTTAAGTAACATGACTTCCAGAACAGGATTACCATACCACTCTGGTGCGGATCTTACTTTGGTTGACCTACGAGGTTTGGTAGTAACTTGATCAGAAGTTTCATGATCATCATCATTAGCTTCCTCACTAATTGGTGGAGGAATCACTCGAACTGATTTCTGTGATGAACTACTTTCCAATAAGGGAGCAGGTACAATTACCTCATCAAGTTCTACTTTCCTCCGACTCACTTATTTCGAGAGAAACTCCTTCTCTAGAAAGGATCCATTCTTAGCAACGAATATCTTGCCTTCCGATCTATGATAGAAGGTGTAGACAACAGTCTCCTTTGGTTATCCTATGAAGATGCATTTCTCCGATTTGGGTTCGAGCTTATTAGGTTGAAGCTTTTTCACATAAGCATCGCAGCCTCAAACTTTAAGAAACGACAACTTGGGTTTCTTGCCAAACCACAGTTCATATGGTGTCGTCTCAACGGATTTAGATGGTGCCCTATTTAACGTGAATGCAGCCATCTCTAAAGCATAACCCCAAAACGATAGCGGTAAATCAGTAAGAGACATCATAGATCGCACCATATCTAATAAAGTGCGGTTACGACGTTCAGACACACCATTACACTATGGTGTTCCAGGTGGCGTGAGTTGCAAAACTATTCCGCATTGTTTCAAATGAAGACCAAACTCGTAACTCAAATATTCTCCTCCACGATCAGATCATAGAAACTTAATTTTCTTGTTACGATGATTTTCCACTTCACTCTGAAATTCTTTGAACTTTTCAAATGTTTCAGACTTATGTTTCATCAAGTAGATATACCCATATCTGCTCAAATCATCTGTGAAGGTCAGAAAATAACGATACCTGCCACGAGCATCAATACTCATCGGACCACATACATCAGTATGTATTATTTCCAATAAGTCTGTTGCTCATTCCATTGTTCCAGAGAACGGAGTCTTAGTCATCTTGCCCATGAGGCACGGTTCGCAGGAATCAAGTGATTCATAATCAAGTGATTCCAAAAGCCCATCTTCATGCGCTTTACACCAATATGACCTAAACGGCAGTGCCACAAATAAGTTGCACTATCATTATTAAACTTATATCTTTTGGCTTCAATACTATGAATATGTGTATCACTACTATCAAGATTTATTAAAAATAGACCACTCATCAAGGGTGCATGACCATAAAAGATATTACTCATATAAATAGAACAACCATTATTCTCTGATTTAAATGAATCACCGTCTCGCATTAAACAACATCCAGATATAATGTTCATGCTTAACGCTGGCACCAAATAACAATTATTCAGGTCTAAAACTAATCCCGAAGGTAGATGTAGAGGTAGCGTGCCGACGGCGATCACATCGACTTTGGAACCATTTTCCACGCACATTGTCACCTCATCCTTAGCCAATCTTCGCTTAATCCGTAGACCCTGTTTCGAGTTGCAAATATTAGCAACAGAACCAGTATCAAATACCCAGGCGCTACTGCGAGCATTAGTAAGGTACACATCAATAACATGTATATCAAATACACCTTTCACATTGCCATCCTTCTTATCCACCAAATACTTGGGGAAGTTCCACTTCCAGTGACTAGTCCCTTTGCAGTAGAAGCACTCAATCTCAGGCTTAGGTCCAGATTGGGCTTCTTCACTTGAGCAACAATTTGCTTGCCATTCTTCTTGAAGTTCCCCTTCTTCCCTTTGCCCTTCTTCTTGAAACTTGTGGTCTTGTTGACCATCAACACTTGATGCTCCTTCTTGATTTCTACCTCCGCAGCCTTTAGCATCGCGAAGAGCTCTTATACATCCCTTGCATATTATAGTTCATCATGAAGCTTTTGTAGCTTGGTGGCAGTGATTGAAGAACTCTGTCAATGACACTATCAACCGGAAGATTAACTCCCAGCTGAGTCAATTGATTGTGGTACCCTGACATTCTGAGTATGTGTTCACTGACAGAACTATTCTCCTCCATTTTGCAGCTGTAGAACTTATTGGAGACTTCATATCTCTCAATCCGGGCATTTTCTTGAAATATTAACTTCAACTCCTGGAACATCTCATATGCTCCATGACGTTCAAAACATCATTGAAGTCCCGGTTCTAAGCCATAAAGCATGGCACACTGAACTATTGAGTAGTCATCAGTTTTGCTCTGCCAGGTGTTCATAAAATATGGAGTTGCTCCTATAGTAGGTTTCGCACCTAGCGGTGCTTCCAGGACGTAATTCTTCTGTGCAGCAATGAGGATAATCCTCAAGTTACGGACCATGTCCATGTAGTTGCTACCATCATCTTTCAACTTATCAACTTAGCTTTCTCTAGAACACATTAAAATTCAACGGAACAATAGCACGTGCCATTTATCTACAACAACATAGACATGCAAAATACTATCAGGTACTAAGTTCATGATAAATTAAAGTTCAACTAATCATATTAAGAACTCACACTTAGATAGACATCCCTCTAATCATCTAAGTGATTACGTGATCCATATCAACTAAACCATGTCCGATCATCACGTGAGATGGAGTAGTTTTCAATGGTGAACATCACAATGTCGATCATATCTACTATATGATTCATGCTCGACCTTTCGGTCTCACTGTTTCGGGGCCATATCTGCATATGCTAGGTGTCGGTGTCAAAACCGGCAGATCTCGGGTAGGGGGTCCCGAACTGTGCGTCTAAGGTCGGTGGTAACAGGAGACGGGGGACACGATGTTTACCCAGGTTCGGGCCCTCTTGATGGAGGTAATACCCTACTTCCTGCTTGATTGATCTTGATGAATATGAGGATTACAAGAGTTGATCTACCACGAGATCGTAATGGCTAGACCCTAGACGTCTAGCCTGTATGATTGTGATTGCCTCTACGGACTAAATCCTCCGGTTTATATAGACACCGGAGGGGTATAGGGTTGTACAAAGTCGGTTTACGGAGGAAGGAATCTTCATATCCGAACGCCAAGCTTGCCTTCCACACAACGGAGAGTCCCATCCGGACATGGGAGGAAGTCTTCCATCTTGTATCTTCACGGCCCATCAGTCCGGCCCACGTCACATAGCCCGGACGCCCGAGGACCCCTTAATCCAGTACTCCCTCAGTAGCCCCAGAACCAGGCTTCAATGACGATGTGTCCGGCGCGCAGATTGTCCTTGGCATTGCAAGGCGGGTTCCTCCTCGGGATACTCCAAAGTAGTCCTTGAACACAGAAAACGTGTCCGACTCTGCAAAACAAGTATAATATTTCATGGATCCCATCTACTGCCAACTTTTGTAACGAGACGCCACGTCTCCGCCCGGTCTTTATTCCGAACGGTTTTTTTAGCCTCCCGCTCCACATTTTGAGATGCGGTTTTCATTGGCACGTCTTGTCGAAGCAGAGATCGTGTCCCCTTATTGCGGGATTCTCATCAATACAGGCGTGGGTAATCCAACACGCCCTCCGCACGACCCTTGGGGAATAGGCGAGTGGGGAGGCACTTGACATTCACTGCCTTTATAAGAGGATAAAGATCCATTCTTTCACCCACGCCTTCTTCCTCTCTGCCCATCTGTTCTCGAGCTCCAGCGCCCAAGCTTCCATCCTTTCTTCCTCCAAAAAGCACTCCGACCATGTCCGGATCTGGAATGCAGGGCAAGTGGGTGGACTCCTCCATCACGGAGGGGAACATCACGGAGCTCCGGGAAGCGGGGTACTTGGCCCAAGGAATCGCCCGCCGGCTTCCGGCCAAGGGGCAGATTGTCCCCACCCCAGAGCCCAACGAGAGGGTGGTATTCATCCCCCACTTCATCCACGGGTTAGGATTTACCCTCCACCCCTTCGTCCGTGGACTCATGTTCTACTACGGCCTAGATTTCCATGATCTAGCCCCGAATTCTTTCCTCAACATCTCAGCATTCATTGTCGTGTGTGAGGCCTTCCTCCGCATCCCACCCCACTTCGGATTATGGCTAAAGATCTTAAATGTGAAGCTGAAAGTGGCGGCTGGTCAACAGGCGGAATGCGGAGGTGCAATGGTGAGCAAACTATCCAATGTCATGTGGCCCACTGGCACCTTTGTGGAAACTGTCAAGGGGTGGCAGAAGCAGTGGTTCTATGTCACTGAGCCCTGTGAAACCACCTGGGCCGCGGCTCCTGAATTCAAGTTCGGGCCCCCAATGCGGCTTACCTCCTGGATAAAAAAGGGCCTGCACTGGTCGTCGTCAGACGAGATATCGGCGCTGCAGGCGCGCGTCAAGAGCATGGTGGACAAGAACACCAAGCTCGTCAATGTGATCCAGGTGATGCTTTTTCGCCGGATCCTTCCCTGCCAAAGCCGGACTTGCCATCTGTCGGAGTTCGATCTGGCCAAGCACCAGACCTTGCGACAGTTCTTTGGCTCCACGCATGAAGATATCTGGAAGGTGCTTTTCAAGGCCAATCAGACGTGGCCATAGATGTCCGAGGACCGCGGGTATTACCTGACCCATCTAGCCAGTCCGGTAAGTTCTCCATACTTCAAGGTGTATCTCTTCCTGTGCATTCGAGGAAGAAGTCTAAGTTTCTCCATTTGTCTTTTCAGGGCTGGATAAAGAAGGCGGAGCGGATCGAGTGTCCGGCTCCGTTGCCCGAAAACCTAGCTATCTCACTTCTGACGAAGATGTTGGTTCCGGTGCCCTACCAGGCGCCAAAGAAGAAGGCCACGAAGAGGGGCCAGGCGGGAAGAGGCGGCCTTCGCCGTAAAGGCACTTCGGACGTGACATCCAAACACGCAGAAACCCACTCCTCCCCCGCCACCGAGGACGACGAGGAGGAGGAAGAAAGCAACTCTCCCCCTAAGGGGGGAAGGAAGAAAAGGACGGCCTCCACGGATCTGGAGGCAGAGGCATCCAAGAAGGTGAGGGTCTCCCTCGCGGATAACTCTGCCTTGGACACTGATAGCAGCTACGAGTGGCACCCCAGGGAGAAGCCCCTGGCCGAATTGTAAGTACTCAAAAGCACTTATATACACATATATCCAACTTCTTTACTTTGTTGTTTTAATATGTCGAATCATGCGCTGCAGTCCGGCTCACGCCCGCCCCCAGCAATCCTCATCTTCGGGGAATTCGCCGGATCCGAAGGTGATGGACAGCGGGTCGTTTCCGGCGGCTTCCTCTCCCAAGGCCACGGACGACGCCGAGGTGTTGTCCTGAAGGACCTTCCCAGATCAGGGAGAGGTATAGGAGGCCGCGAGGGTGGCGCCAGAGGGTGATACCTCGGCCGCCGGACATATGAGGGAGCAAATCCCCCTGGAGACTAGCGATGCAAGCCATATCCAATTCGGCCCCAGCCGAATACTATTCCGGAGGCCCATACGGCTCCGGAATCACGCAAGAAGCCTCCTTCAAAAGAAGGAGGTGCACCTATTCCGCCGGTGACCTATGTCCATCCAGAGGCACCGGATATTCTATTGGAAGCGCTGCAAAGTGCTTCCATTGTTGAGGAACACAGTATCCTTATGGGTACGGTGGTTGAGAGGGTTCAGTCTGCTAAGAATGGACTGACTGAAGCCTGCACCAGCCTTTTAACAGGCTTTGAGGTATGCGACGTAATTATGCAAAAAGAATGTCATAGTATAGACGGTAGCCCTTGAGACTCTTTCTGGTGCTCGAAAAGAGAAGCCACGCAGAGGATCAAATAATTTTCTCAAGAGACTAACCATACATGTCTATGTGAATAAGCAGGCGTCGATGCTGGCTGCGACCTCCCATTCTGCCGAAGTCTCCAAACTGAAGCAGAGTTTGGAGCAGGCCGAGGAAGATCTCGGCCATGTGAAAAAACAACTAGAGGACAAGCAAGGTATGCAATGGCCTATTCAGATCTAGAAAGATATGAATCATCTGTGTTGATCATGTTATCATGATATTTCGCAGGAGCTGCGACCGAGGTTGAGACCCTCAAGAGCATGCTGGCTGAGGCCCAGAAGAGAGCAGCAAAGGAACAAGCCGCCCGCGAAAAACACGAGGCAAGGGTCAGGGAGATCCAGCAGGAGCTCCAGGATGCCGTAAAAAATGCGAGTCCTTGGAGCGCAAGATTGCGGACCAAGAGTCCGAACTTGCTAAGGCGCACCAAAGCGCAAAAGAGGCTCGGGTTGAAGCCCAGGGCGCCCTCCAGGAAATCCAGGAGGCTAGGAAAATCGTGGCGGGTAAGGCCTTTATTATGTAGAGAAAATATGTGAAGAGAAGGTACCTCTTACTGACCCGGATTTGGAGTTCTCCAGGAGCATTTGCGGATCTGCCGCGCAGTGTTACTGATGCTGCGGAGTTCTTCCGAGCCGAAGAGGGGAGCTTAACGGAGAAGCTGTTCTGGCCGCAATACCTTGCGCCAGAGCATCCGGTGCCCTTTAGTGATTAGATGAAACAACTGACCAAACTGCATAGGGTGGCCAAATCGGCCATGAAGGATTTGATAATCCGTCTGTGGCCTATCGAAGCCATACCCAGCACCTATTTCAGGATCGTGAAGCGGCTGGTTGATGCCTGCCCTTGGCTTGACGCCATCAAGTGGTCGGTCTGCATCGAAGGTGTGCTGATTGCCTTCGCCCGTGTCAAGGTGCAGTGGGCAAAGATGGACGTAGTCAAGCTCTTGACCGAGGGACCGCCCGCGGGCAAGGAGCACCGCACGCCCGAGCCGTATTTTGATGATGTCTTGAAGGGATCCCACATTGTAGAGGGCTAGTGCAGAAAAGACATTATCTTTGAATGAAGACATTCTTGTTATCCCATCCTGTATTATGAAACAAAGCTGATATGTAATATAATGCTTGTTGTTTGTTTAAAATGTTGCCTCTTGTGTGGCCGTTTTATTAAATCTGAGAGTTGGCAAGTCACCGGCTTCAGCCCCCTCGTAGGTAGTACGGGGTGTTCGGGTTGGAACCTAAACACTCTTGATCCAAGAGTTTGGTCCTTGAAGGAGGTGTTTAGCGCAACGAACCAGGCAATCGGACTATGTGGCTTTATCACCCTCACTTAGCCATAGGAGTTTGACAATAGAAATGTAGGTGCAACCCCTAGTTAGTATTTGTTAATCCGGACTAGGGTGCTATAAACACCTGATCGGGTGGAAGCCGATCCGTCACATAATGCGGGAAAAAATCGCAAGAGATTTTAACCTCCAAATAGCTGACCAGCTCTCGCCACATCATGACACTCAGTTTTCGGCTTTCTCTACTGAGGTGTTTACCCGGATGAACCAGAAACACAATCAAAGTAGTTCTCCCTATACTACCCTAGCTGATAGGAAGGAATGTAAGGTAGTAAGCATAGGAGACGGGCAACCCAACTATTGACCAAAGACATGATTCAAAGCCGATGCTTATAATGCTAAAATTCGGGGTGTCGAACTATTACTACAAAAAGTGTTCGGACTTTGTTGCCGTAGTATGGGGCGCAATGAAGCCCCTGGTGAATTAAAGTGTACCAAAGTGTACGGGTGCAATCATTAAGAAGAGCGAAATAAAATGAAATAGTAAGCCAATGCCACATAAGTTGGGCCGCAAACTGTTTCCATTATAATTTGATTAATACGTTGAAGCGTATTTGTACAAATAGTGCGATAAGCAACAGGGCTATTTAACATGCCAAGACCAAGGGGGAGCTGCTTGTGGGTCCTGAAAATAGGTAGAGTGATCGTCAAGAAGACCACCTAGAGATTCCGCCACACGTCTATGCTACTTGCCACCTTGGTATATCCATCCTTCGAAAGGATCGGTTATCAGGCCGTCGTGAGGGGCCTGTGGAAAAGAAAAGGAAAGAAGAAGAAAAATAAAAGGGAAAGTATATGAGTCCGGGGAAGGTCGAGCCGTATTATGGACCACAATTGAGTTATGCTACCTCTTGAGCACTGCGTTGGATTTCCTTGAAGAGCAAAGGATGATGCAGCAAAGTAGCGTAAGTATTTCCCTCAGTTTTTGAGAACCAAGGTATCGATCCAGTAGGAGGCCACGCACGAAGTCCCTAGTACCTGCACAAAACAAATAACTCCTCGGAACCAACGCGATAAGGGGTTCTCAATCCCTTTATGGTCACTTACGAGAGTGAGATCTGATAGATATGATAAGATAATATTTTTGGTATTTTTGTGATAAAGATGCAAAGTAAAATAAAAGCAAAGGAGATAACTAAGTATTGGAAGATTAAAATGATGAAGATAGACCCGGGGGCCGTAGGTTTCACTAGTGGCCTCTCTTGAGAGCATAAGTATTTTATGGTGGGTGAACGAATTACTGTTGAGCAATTGACAGAATTGAGCATAGTTATGAGAATATCTAGGTATGATCATGTATATAGGCATCACGTTCGAGACAAGTAGACGGACTCCTGCCTGCATCTACTACTATTACTCCACTCATCGACCGCTATCCAGCATGCATCTAGAGTATTAAGTTCAAGAAAACAGAGTAACGTCTTAAGCAAGATGACATGATGTAGAGGGATAAATTCATGCAATGTGATAAAAAAAACCCATCTTGTTATCCTTGATGGCAACAATACAATACGTGCCTTGATGCCCCTACTGTCACTGGGAAAGGATACCGCAAGATTGAACCCAAAGCTAAGCACTTCTCCCATTGCAAGAAAGATCAATCTAGTAGGCCAAACCAAACTGATAATTCGAAGAGACTTGCAAAGATAACCAATCATACATAAAAGAATTCAGAGAAGATTCAAATATTGTTCATAGATAATCTTGATCATAAACCCACAATTCATCGGTCTCAACAAACACACTGCAAAAACAAGATTACATCGAATAGATCTCCACAAGAGAGGGGGAGAACATTGTATTGAGATCCAAAAAGAGAGAAGAAGCCATCTAGCTAATAACTATGGACCCGAAGGTCTGAGGTAAACTACTCACACTTCATCGGAGAGGCTATGGTGTTGATGTAGAAGCCCTCTGTGATGGATACCCCCTCCGGCGGAGCTCCGTAATAGGTCCCAAGATGGGATCTCGTGGATACAGAAAGTTACGGCGGTGGAATTAGGGTTTCGGCTCCGTCTCTGATCGTTTGGGGGTACGTAGGTATATATAGGAGGAAGAAGTACGTCGGTGGAGCAACAGGGTGCCCACGAGGGTGGAGGGCGCGCCTGGGGGGTAGGCACGCCCCCCTACCTTGTGGCTTCCCTGTTGGTTGGTTGACGTAGGGTCCAAGTCTCCTTGGTCTTGTTCGGTGAGAAAATCACGTTCCCGAAGGTTTCATTCCGTTTGGACTCCGTTTGATGTTCCTTTTCTTCGAAACCCTAAAATAGGCAAAAAAACAGCAATTCTGGGCTGGGCCTCCGGTTAATAGGTTAGTCCCAAAAATAATATAAAAGTGGATAATAAAGCCCAATAATGTCCAAAACAGTAGATAATATAGCATGGAGCAATCAAAAATTATAGATGCGTTGGAGACGTATGAAGCATCCCCAAGCCTAATTCCTGCTCGTCCTCGAGTAGGTAAATGATAAGAAACAGAATTTTTGATGTGGAATGCTACTTGGCATAATTTTAATGTAATTCTTCTTAATTGTGGTATGAATATTCAGATCCGAAAGATTCAAGATAAAAGTTTAATATTGACATAAAAATAATAATACTTCAAGCATACTAACAAAGCAATCACGTCTTCTCAAAATAACATGGCGAAAGAAAGTTGTCCCTACAAAATCATATAGTCTGTCTATGCTCTATCTTCACCACACAAAATATTTAAATCATGCACAACCCCGATGACAAGCCAAGCAATTGTTTCATACTTTTGGCATTCTTAAACTTTTTCAATCTTCACGCAATACATGAGCGTGAGCCATGGATATAGCACTATATGTGGAATAGAATGGGGGTTGTGGAGAAGACAAAAAAGGGAGAAGATAGTCTCACATCAACTAGGCGTATCAATGGGCTATGGAGATGCCCATCAATAGATATCAATGTGAGTGAGTAGGGATTGCCATGCAACGGATGCACTAGAGCTATAAGTATATGAAAGCTCAATAAAAGAAACTAAGTGGATGTGCATCCAACTTGCTTGCTCATGAAGACCTAGGGCATTTTGAGGAAGCCCATCATTGGAATATACAAACCAAGTTCTATAATGAAAAATTCCCACTAGTATATGAAAGTGACGAAATGAGAGACTCTCTATCATGAATACCATGGTGCTACTTTGAAGCACAAGTGTGGTAAAGGATAGTAACATTGTCCCTTCTCTCTTTTTCTCTCTTTTTCTATTTGGGCCTTTTCTCTTTTTTTATGGCCTCTTTTCTTTCTTTTTTTTACGTCTGGAGTCTCATCCCGACTTGTGGGGGAATCATAGTCTCCATCATCCTTTCCTCACTGGGACAATGCTCTAATAATGATGATCATCACACTTTTATTTTCTTACAACTCAACAATTACAACTCGATACTTAGAACAAAATATGACTCTATATGAATGCCTCCGGCGGTGTACCGGGATATGCAATGAATCAAGAGTGACATGTACGAAAGAATTATGAATGGTGGCTTTGCCACAAATACGATATCAACTACATGATCATGCTAAGCAATATGACAATGATGGAGTGTGTCATAATAAACGGAACGGTGGAAAGTTGCATGGCAATATATCTCGGCATGGCTATGGAAATGGCATAATAGGTGTGGTGGCTGTTTTGAGGAAGGTATATGGTGGGTGTATGATACCGGCGCAAGGTGTGCGGTATTAGAGAGGCTAGCAATGGTGGAAGGAAGAAAAGTGTGTATAATCCATGGACTCAACATTAGTCATAAAGAACTCATATACTTATTGCAAAAATCTACAAGTTATCAAATCAAAGTATTACATGCATGCTCCTAGGGGGATAGATTGGTAGGAAAAGACCATCGCTCGTCCCCGACCGCCACTCATAAGGAAAACAAACAAAAAATAAATCATGCTCCGACTTCATCACATAACGATTCACCATACGTGCATGCTACGGGAATCACAAACTTTAACACAAGTATTTCTCAAATACACAACGACTCAACTAGAACAACTTTAATACCACCATCTTCATATCTCAAAACAATTATCAAGCATCAAACTTCTCATAGCATTCAACACACTCATAAGAAAGTTTTTACTATTCTTGAATACCAAGTGTATTAGGATTATTTAAGAAATTACCATGCTATTTAAGAATCTCAAAATAATCTAAGTGAAGCATGAGAGATCAATAGTTTCTATATAACAATTCCACCACCGTGCTCTAAAAAATATAAGTGAAGTACTAGAGCAAAACTATATAACTCAAATGATATAAGCGAAGCACATAGAGTATTCTAACAGATTCCAAATCATGTATGGATCTCTCAAAAGGTGTGTACAGCAAGGATGATTGTGGTAAACTAAAAAGCAAAGACTCAAATCATACAAGACGCTCCAAGCAAAACACATATCATGTGGTGAATAAAAATATAGCTCCAAGTAAAGTTACCGATAGAAGTAGACGAAAGAGGGGATGCCTTCCGGGGCATCCCCAAGCTTTGGCTTTTAGGTGTCCTTAGATTATCTTGGGGGTGACATGGGCATCCCCAAGCTTAGGCTCTTGCCACTCCTTGTTCCATAATCCATCAAATCTTTACCCAAAACTTGAAAACTTCACAACACAAAACTTAAAGTAGAAAATCTCATGAGCTACGTTAGCGAAAGAAAACAAAAGACCACTTCAACGTACTGTAATGAACTCATTATTTATTTATACTGGTGTTAAACCTACTGTATTCCAACTTCTCTGGTTTATAAACCATTTTACTAGCCATAGATTCATCAAAATAAGCAAACAACACACGAAAAACAGAATCTGTCAAAAACAGAACAGTCTGTAGTAATCTGTAGCTAGCGCAAGATCTGGAACCCAAAAATTCTAAAATAAATTGCTGGACGTGAGGAATTTATCTATTAATCATCTGCAAAAATAATTAACTAAATATCACTTTTCAAATAAAAATGGCAGCAGTTCTCGTGAGTGCTAATGTTTCTGTTTTTTACAGCAAGATATCAAGATTTTCCCCAAGTCTTCCAACCGGTTCTACTTGGCACAAACACTAATTAAACACAAAAAACACAACCAAAACAGAGGCTAGGTAAATTATTTATTACTAAACAGGAGCAAAAAAGCAAGGAATAAAAATAAAATTGGGTTGCCTCCCAACAAGCGCTATCGTTTAACGCCCCTAGCTAGGCATAAAAAGCAAGGATAGATCTAGGTATTGCCATCTTTGGTAGGCAATCCATAAGTGGCTCTCATAATAGATTCATAAGGTAATTTAATTTTCTTTCTAGGAGAGTGTTCCATGCCATTCCTTAATGGAAATTGGAATCTAATATTTCCTTCCTTCATATCAATAATTGCACCAATCGTTCTAAGGAAAGGTCTACCAAGAATAATAGGACATGAAGGATTGCAATCTATGTCAAGAACAATAAAATCTACGGGCACATAATTCCTATTTGTGACAATAAGAACATCATTAATTCTTCCCATAGGTTTCTTAATAGTGTAATCCGCAAGGTGCCAGTTTAGAGAGCAATCATCAAAATCACGGAAACCTAACAGATCACACAAAGTCTTTGGAATCATGGAAACACTAGCACCCAAATCACATAAAGCATAGAACTCATGATCTTTAATATTAATTTTAATAGTTGGTTCCCACTCATCATAAAATTTTCTAGGGATAGAAACTTCCAACTCAAGTTTTTCTTCATAAGATTGCATCAAGGCATCAACGATATGTTTAGTAAACGCTTTATTTTGACTATAAGCATGAGGAGAATTTAGCACGGATTGCAACAAGGAAATACAATCAATCGAAGAGCAATTTTCATAATTAAATTCCTCGAAATGCAAAATAGTGGGTTTAGCAACATCTAGGGTTTTAATTTCTTCAATCCCACTTTCATCAAATTTAGCCTCAAGATCTAAAAACTCCGAATTTTTGGAACGCCTTCTAGGTAAACGTGGATCATATTCAGTCCCATCATTATCAAGATTCATATTGCAAAACAAAGATTTAATAGGGGACACATCTATAACTTTTAGATCTTCATCTTTATTTTCATAAAAATCCGGTTTAGCGACCATCCTATTAACTAAGGTAGCCTGCTTATCCGAAATTTCAGCAGTCAATTTCTCAAGACGAGCAATTTGGGATCTTAAAAAATCAAATTCTTTAGACATATCATCGAGCTCTTTATTCATAAAACTCATAAAACTTTTTTGTTCCTTAAGCTCGCTTCTAAAGAAACTATTATGCTCAAATTGCAAGACCATAAAACTCCTAACGTTGTTTTCGATTTCTTCTAACCTTTTAAGGTGAAGATCACCAAATCGGGGAAGAGCCATCGAGACAAGCAAGAATTCCAACACACAAGCAAACAAAAAGCAAGCGGTCAAAAAGAGGAAAATAGAGAAAGAGAGGGAGGATAGAGAGAGAGAGAGAGCGAATAAAACGGCAAGGGTGAAGTGGGGGAGAGGAAAACGAGAGGCAAATGGCAAATAATGTAATGCGGGAGATAAGGATTGTGATGGGTACTTGGTATGTTGACTTTTGCGTAGACTCCCCGGCAACGGCGCCAGAAATGGCTCGTTGTCGGGAGTCAAATCTTGACTTGCACGAACCTCGCCGTCAATGGCGCCAGAAATTCTTCTTGCTACCTCTTGAGCACTGCGTTGGATTTCCTTGAAGAGGAAAGGATGATGCAGCAAAGTAGCATAAGTATTTCCCTCAGTTTTTGAGAACCAAGGTATCAATCCAGTAGGAGGCCACGCGCAAAGCCCTAGTACCTGCACAAAACAAATAAATCCTCGCAACCAACGCGATAAGGGGTTGTCAATCCCTTTACGGTCACTTAAGAGAGTGAGGTCTGATAGATATGATAAGATAATATTTTTGGTATTTTTGTGATAAAGATGGAAAGTAAAATAAAAGCAAAGGAGATAACTAAGTATTGGAAGATTAATATGATGAAGATAGACCCGGGGGCCATAGGTTTCACTAGTGGCTTCTCTCGAGAGCGTAAGTATTTTACGGTGGGTGAACGAATTACTGTTGAGCAATTGACAGAATTGAGCATAGTTATGAGAATATCTAGGTATGATCATGTATCTAGGCATCACGTCTGAGACAAGTAGACCGACTCCTGCCTGCATCTACTACTATTAATCCACTCATCGACCGCTATCCAGCATGCATCTAGAGTATTAAGTTCAAGAAAACAGAGTAACACCTTAAGCAAGATGACATGATGTAGAGGGATAAATTCATGCAATATAATAAATACCCCATCTTGTTATCCTCGATGGCAACAATACAATACGTGCCTTGATGCCCCTACTGTCACTGGGAAAGGACACCGCAAGATTGAACCCAAAGCTAAGCACTTCTCTCATTGCAAGAAAGATCAATCTAGTAGGCCAAACCAAACTGATAATTCGAAGAGACTTGCAAAGATAACCAATCATACATAAAAGAATTTAGAGAAGATTCAAATATTGTTCATAGATAATCTTGATCATAAACCCACAATTCATCGGTCTCAATAAACACACCGCAAAAAGAAGATTACGTCGAATAGATCTCCACAAGAGGGGGGAAGAACATTGTATTGAGATCCAAAAAGAGAGAAGAAGCCATCTAGCTAATAACTATGGACCCGAAGGTCTGAGGTAAACTACTCACATTTCATCGGAGAGGCTATGGTGTTGATGTAGAAGCCCTCCATGATGGATACCCCCTCCGACGGAGCTCCAGAACAGGCCCCAAGATGGGATCTCGTGGATACAGAAAGTTACGGCGGTGGAATTAGGGTTTTGGCTCCGTCTCTGATCGTTTGGGGGTACGTAGGTATATATAGGAGGAAGAAGTACGCCGGTGGAGCAACAGGGGGCCCACGAGGGTGGAGGGCGCGCCTGGGGGGGTAGGCACGTCCCCCTACCTCATGGCTTCCCTGTTAGTTGCTTGATGTAGGGTCCAAGTCTCCTGGGTCTTGTTCGGTGAGAAAATCACGTCCCCGAAGGTTTCATGCCGTTTGGACTCCGTTTGATATTCCTTTTCTTTGAAACCCAAAAATAGGCAAAAAAAACAGCAATTCTGGGCTGGGCCTCTGGTTAATAGGTTAGTCCCAAAAA
Source organism: Triticum dicoccoides (assembly GCF_002162155.2). Lineage (NCBI taxonomy): Eukaryota > Viridiplantae > Streptophyta > Magnoliopsida > Poales > Poaceae > Triticum > Triticum dicoccoides. Next base: position 257,462,562 of record NC_041388.1, read on the forward strand.
TAATATAAAAGTGGATAATAAAGCCCAATAATGTCCAAAATAGTAGATAATATAGCATGGAGCAATCAAAATTATAGATACATTGGAGACGTATCAAGTTATGCCTCAGACTATGCCCATGGTATTTTGAGTGTGTAGTTATGTACACGCGGTACATACGCCGCCATTTGGTCGGGACTGAGATGGAGGCCGAATTGCTAGTCGAACTCCTGACGAGTTGGACTGTCAAGCCGCGGAGTAGTCCAGACTCGTTTGATAGTGTCTGCGAGCTTGGTCGCTGAATCAAAGTTCTGTTTGATAAGGCCGCTCTGTACTTCCGCTGCCAGGGCCGCGGTGTGCTCCTCGGTACGAAGGGAGCATTCAGTGTTTCCATTGATTGTTATGACACTGCGTGGTCAAGGCATCTTGAGTTTGAGATAAGCATAGTGTGGCACCACATTGAATCAAGCAAATGCAATTCGTCTGAGCAGTGCGTGATAGCCACTGCGGAAGGGGACGATATCGAAGATCAAGTCTTCGCTTCGGAAGTTGTCCGGGGATCCGAAGATGACTTCTAATGTGATTGAGCCCGAGCAGCGGGCCTCTACACCGGGTATTACTTTTTTAAAGGTAGTTTTTGTGGGCTTGATCCTTGATGGATCGATGCCCATCTTGTGGACTGTATCCTGATAGAGCAGGTTGAGACTGCTGCCACCGTCCATGAGGAATCGCGTGAGGTGGAATCCATCAATGATTGGCTCGAGGACCAGTGCGGCTGAACCGCCATGATGGATACTGGTCGGATGGTCCCTGCGATCGAAGGTGATCGGGCAGGACGACCATGGGTTGAATTTTGGGGCAACTGCCTCTATCGCACAGACATCCCTGAGCGCGCGTTTGCACTCCCTCTTGGGGATATGGGTAACGTATATCATGCTCACCGTTTTAACCTGGGGGGACTTCTTCTGTCCCCCTATGTTCGGCGGACGGGGCTCCTCGTCATCGTCCTCACTTTGCGACCCCTTGTCCTTGTTCTCGGTATTTAACTTATCGGCCTTTTTAAAGACCCAACAGCTTTTGTTCGTATGATTGGTTGGTTTATCAAGGGTGATGTGGATCTAACATGGGCGATCGAGTATGCGGTCCAAGCTAGATGAGCCCAGATTGTTTCTTTTAAATGGCTTCTTCCGCTAGCCGGACTTGGAGCCACTGAATCCGGCGTTGACCACCGTGTCATCGGTATTGTCACTGTTGCTTCGACGCTTGTGTTTGTTGCGTCGGGGCTTGCCATTTCTATTTCTGGCTTCAGAGGTGCCAGGTTCACTTGCATTATTGTTGCTGCGGGCTAGCCAGCTATCTTCGCCCGCGCAAAAGCGGTTCATAAGTGCCGTGAGGGCTGCCATGGACTTCGATTTTTCTTGGCCGAGGTGTCGGGCGAGCCATTCGTCGCGGATGCAATGCTTAAAGGCCGCTAGGGCTTCTGCATCCGGACAGTCGATGATCTGGTTCTTTTTAGTTAGGAACCTGGTCCAGAATTTCCTGGCTAACTCTCCGGGCTGTTGAACTATGTGACTTAAGTCATCAGCATCCGGAGGTTGGACATATGTACCTTGGAAGTTGTCGCGGAAGGCGTCTTCCAAGTCCTCACAGCTACCAATGGAGTTTTCTAGCAGGCTGTTTAACCAGTGTCGAGCTGGTCCCTTGAGTTTTAGCAGGAGGTATTTGATGGCATGAATATCATCACCGCAGGCCATATGAATATGGAGAAGAAAGTCCTCAATCCATACCATGGGATCTGTTGTTCCATCGTATGATTCAATATTCACGGGTTTAAACCCTTCTGGGAATTCGTGCTCCATTACTTAATCAGTGAAGCAGAAGGGGTGCGCGGCGCCTCTATATCGGGCCAAGTCGCGACGTAGCTCGGACGGAGTCCATCTGCGGTTTTTGGCCCGGGCATGGTTACACTTGTCACGTCCTGCTAAATAGCCGTCGTCGTGCGTTGGGGCACGCCCCGTGATTCGTAGATCGATCTGGTCTGACCTGCTCTATTTTCCAGGTCTTGCCGCAAGTCATATGCATATCCCTGAGCTGTTGTGTCCCTACCTTTACGGCAAGGTAGTATAGGCTGGTGTTCGGCTTGAGTTGCCGTTTTGTCCCGACCACGTGGTGGTTGGTCAGCTGTGTTACACACTGATGGTACGGGCCCAAGTGCCTCATCGTCGAATTGAGGTAGCAGTTTATGCTTCAGGTAACTTTTGGTTGGGCGCTTGAGGTCGTATTACTTGGCCGCCAGGACATTAGTCCACCTGTCATTGAGTAGGTCTTGATCAGCTTGAAGCTGCTACTGTTTCTTTTTCAGGCTCTTTGAAGTGGCTATTAGCCGGCGCTTAAAGCACTCCTGCTCGAGGGGTTCCTCAGGCATGATAAAGTCTTCGTCACCGAGGCACACCTCATCTTCGGAGAGTGGAAGATAATTTATGTCCTCTGAGTCTTCGTTTATGGCCTCTTCATCAGGGCTAACTTGCCCACCTTCCCGATCGTCATGTGCGGAGGTTGGCTCGACGAGGTCTTCTTGATCTTTGGCGTCGGCCGGAGTATTGTTGTCTCTCGTGCCGGTATCGCTGTCTTTTGCAAGGCATGATTTAGAGCGGCGTCCCTGATGTCGTCGCTTTGGCTGTATCGTAGGAGGTTTATCCTTGACTAGATCTTTATCGTTATCACCGTTACCCTCTTTGGGTGTATCCACCATGTACACGTCATTCGAAGAGGTGGCCGTCCATCGTCCGGTAAACAGCGAGTTTTGGGCCTGCTCTTCTCCGGCATCGTCGTCCATACTGTCGATGTCTTCGGGGCCGTAATCGAGCATGTCAGTTAAGTCCTCGATAGTGGCTATGAAGTGGGTGGTGCATGGGACGTAAAATTCCCTGCTCTCAGCCCCTAGTCCGGGCTGGGCGTAGTTCGGATGTTGCTCCTTTGTAATGACGAGGGATCACATGTCTAGAGCCTCACTTAAAGGCGAGGTTTGGCCAGGGAGAAGAGAGTCTGTGGAGTATAGTGGGAAGGAGACTCCTTGGCCGAACTCACACGATGCTGACTCCGAGGGTTCGGAGCCAGTGTCCGGAGAAGAGTTCGGCTTCATGATGGTTTCCAGCGACACTACTTTCTTCGGCTCTCTCATACTGGACTTGGTGGCCGCAGATAGTCCGGCGAGCTCAAGAATCCCGTCTTCGGACCTGGCGATGCGCTCCGGATCTAAGACCAGAGCGGAGGTTGGGGTCGTGAACCCTTGGAATATCAAGTCTCCTCGGATATCAGTGACATAGTCCAGATTTCCAAAACTAATCTAGTGACCTAGGGCGTAGCTGTCGATCTGCTCTAGATGGCCAAGCGAGATGGCCCGCAGTGCGAAGCCACCGAATACGAAGATCTGGCCGGGGAGGAAAACCTCCCCCAGGGCGGTATGGTTATAGATGACTAATGGATCCATTGGACCTTCTGATGACGACACAGCGGAACTCTCAATTAAAGCACCAATGTCCGTGTCAAAACTGGCGGATCTCGGGTAGGGGGTCTTGAACTGTGCGTCTAAGGTCGATGGTAACAGGAGACGAGGGACATAATGTTTACCTAGGTTCGGTCCCTCTTGATGGAGGTAATACCCTACTTCCTGCTTGATTGATCTTGATGAATATGAGGATTACAAGAGTTGATCTACCACGATATCGTAATGGCTAAACCCTAGACGTCTAGCATGTATGATTGTGATTGCCTCTACGGACTAAACCCTCCGGTTTATATAGACATCAGAGGGGTCTAGTATTGTACAGAGTCTGTCAGATTTCGGGTTCCGGCAGACCCTTGAGGTTCGAACACTGGGGTGCGCACGGAGATTTCGCCTCTTACCTACCTGCACCCCTCCGCCTCGCTAAGATCTAAGCTATGGGAAGAACGACACAAGAGACACAGGGTTTATACTGGTTCGGGCCACCATTGTGGTGTAATACCCTACTCCGGTGTGTGGCGTGGTGGATTGCCTCTTGGGCTGATGACGAGGAACAATACAAGGAAGAACAGCCTCGCGAGGGTCTGTTCTTGGCTGGAGCGATGAACTGCTGGGAGGAGTTCAGTCACCCTTCTCTCTCTCTCTTTCCCTCTCCTCTTTTTCCCTCTCTGCCTATTGTTTTCCTCGATCTCCTCGATCCCCCTTGCCCTGTGGGTGGCTGGTCCTATTTATAGAGGCCCTGGTCCTCTTCCCAAATATCAAGCGGGAAGGGAGCCAACAATGGCGGGCTAATTTGAAGGGGGACAGCTAGTACTAGCTATCCTGACAAAAGTAGTCTTCGCCTGCACAAAGCTCTGGTGGTGACGCCGTCTTGGGCTCCATGATGACCTCCATCTTGCAGTCCTCTTGGTCTTGGTCTTGTTGCACCGAAATGGCAACCTTTTCCTGATGCCTCGGTACTCCGCGGCTGCGCTTGCTCCCTTTGCACCAAAGAGGAAAGGAGGACACTGCGCGGGCGCCTGACGCCTTTCGTCATGGCTTGCGTCACAGGCACCTCGTGAGGTACCCCGCCTTGATCTCTCCGCCTCCTCGCGAGCCAGCCTGATGAGGCCGTGCCTGAGGAAGCTCCGTATCATCCCCCTCGTGAGGGTCTTGGGTCTGTGCTGATGAAGATGGGCCGTGCTGCCCCCCCCCCTTTGAGCCACGCCGCAGGCCGCAGGCAGGCAAGTCTGGGGACCCCCATTCCCAGAATGCCGACAGTAGCCCCCGGGCCCAAGGCATGCCCGGACTTGGCCGTGCAGGGAGGCGGAAGGGAAAGAGCAAAGCGCCACGGGCCCTAACAGCCTGCGGCCTTGGGCGCCGTGTGGCGGTTGATTGGACGTGGGCGCCTTAGCAACCGCACGAGTTGACAAAGGAGCGGCATCTGCCTAGGCTTTGCTTTTTTGCTTTCTCAGGTTGCTGCTCAAATCCCCTTTCTTGCGCCTCTCCTTCCTTCCTCCAAAATTTCCAGATCTACTCCGACCGCGTGACCTAGGAGGCCATGGTGCCTCGTCAGCCCCCGGCCGTAGCTTGGTACTCGTCTGCCCTGGATTCGCCGAACGTGTCGGAGGCGAGCCTCGCCCGGTTGCGCCGGATGGCGGCGGCGCGGGGCATAGACGGGGCGAAGGTGTTCAAAGCCGGCTCCGCCACCCCTGAGGGTCAAGGGAGCACCTTCTATCCGTTCTTCATAAGTGCCATTGCTGCTGGCGTGGTGCCTCCCTTCTTTGAGTTCTTCTTCCCTGTCCTCCGCCATTACAAGCTACATGCTCTGCATCTCCACCCCAACTCCGTCCTTCTCCTGGCAATCTTTGCCTATTACTGCGAGGCTCACGTAGGGGTGCAGCCCTCAGTGGCCTTGCTGCGCCACTACTTCTACCTCCGGACCTCTCGCGGTCCTGCTTCCGCGTGCGCGAGCTTCATTGCGTACGGTGGCGCCATTGCCATCTCGAACCCCGGGAAAAGGATTGACGGCTTCAGGAGCAAGTGGGTCTTGGCGGATGCTAGGCTCATTGACCCTCGGCTGATCTTGCCCACGGAGCAGCCCATGAGCTCCAGCGATTGGGGTCGAGCGGAGCTCGCGGACCCCCGCGCGAAGCTGGTGTTGGAGAAGATGGACGCGGATCTGAGGCCGGCCAACATGGCGGCGGCGAAGCTGACCGGCGCGTTGCTGCTGAGGGAATTCCTGGAGCACCAGCTGGCTCCGCTTCGGCAGTACTCACTTCCGATGTGGAGGCCCCATCCGAGCCCCGCGGCCTTGGCCAACGGAGATCTGGCTGCGGTCCTCCAATCTCTGGTCGGGGGCGATGTGGTGAGGTTGAAGGGCGCTCCTACGCCCTTGTTCCTCCGCGACGACTGGGAGCAGGTAGTGGAGTCCATGCCCGTCTTCAACGGGGACGGGCCCGTGCCCATGGAAGTTCCCAAGGAACCGGTGGACATGCCCTCCGATGACTCCAGCGAAGAGGAGGAGGGAGGGGAGCGGGAAAAAGGGCCTGACTCTGAAGCGACTGACGGAGAGTCGAGGGCTCCCCTCCCCCGGCGCAGGTCCCGCGTTCTTCGCCTCTCTCCGAGCGATGACGACAAGGATGACGATGAGGATGACGACGAGGATGACGACGAGGATGACGACGAGCAGGACGACGGGAGCTTGCCCCCGATCCCGAGGAAGGACAGGATCGGGCTGATCTCCCGCGGGTCTGCCCCGGCCCCGAGGCGGGCCGCACCTTCCGCTTCCAAGCTTCCCGAGGTTGACCCTTCCAGCCGGCTTTCAGGCTTCAAATTTGGCCGGAGGCCGCTCGAGCTCATTGGCGACGACCCGTAAGTGTTTGATTCTTGTCTTTATTTCTTGTTCTGCTTCTGAGGCTTGACGCCCGCATCTTTTGGATAGGCTGGCGCCCGCAGCAAAGAAGGCGAAGGGAGCTCCTGAGGTTCCATCTGTGGTAGCGCCTCTGCCCGCGAAGGAGGGTGACCGCGACGCACGGGCTTCTCCTGCCCGGTCGTCCTCGTGAGGCCTGGCTGAGCCGGCTGGGGCGAGCTCGGCCCCCACGGCCCAAGTGACTCCTGAGGTGTCCTTGCCTGCCGCCGCCACTACAGTCGTTGGGGCGCAGCAGACTCCGCCTCAGGATGCTATGGCCGCGCAGCCGCCTTCTCCTCCTACTCCACCGGCTGCTGTCTCTCCGACTCCTTCTGCCGTTCTGGATCGTGCTGTTGCTGAGCTGGACCGACTGCGGCAGGATCTTCTTGGCGCCGACCCTCGCTTGGTGGCCGGGTGCTTGGAGCTGGCTTCAGGATGGGTTCGCTCCGACGCTTCGATTCGGGCGGCGCTGGTCCAGGCCTCGACGGCTTGCGATGAGGAGAAGCAGGCCGTCCTTGAGGCGAAGGTTGCTCGTGACGCAGCCCTGGGGGAGGTGGTCAATGTCCGTGGTCGCTGCAAGGCGCTGGAGGACGAGCTGCAGGGCCTGCGGGACCAGCTCACGAAAGAGGTCCGCCTTCGCCAAGAGCAGGAAGAAGGCGTGAAGGCTCGCGAGGCGGCCGTCAAGGAGAGGGAGGTCAAGCTCAGGAAGCGCCGTGACCGCCTAGGCGCGCTGGAGCAGGAGTTGGGGGCGAGGAAGGCCGAGCTGGACGACAAGGCCCTGGTTCTTGCTGAGGACCGCGTGGCCTTCACGGAGATGGAGGCGAAGGCTCGCTCCTTGCTGAGGATGCTTTATGACAGCGGACTGGAGAGCCCGCTGGCTGGCGCCGAGGACGGCCCTGCCAAGCTGCTTCCCTTCCTGGTTCGTGCTATTGAAGATGTCGCCCTTGGCCTTGGCCCCAGGGCCGAGGCCGAGGCGCGTGCCCTGTCTTCTGCAGCACTGACGCGGGTGCTCACCCACATCTACCTTCGCGATCCCGGCATCGACCTCGACGGCCTGCTGGAGCCAGTAAGCGGCGAGCATGCCGCTGCCGCTGCCGAGGCCGTGAAGGGTCGCGCGGAGGCTCTGCTGGGGAAGTTCCGGGCCTTCAGCACCAAGCCGACCACACTGCTCCATAAGGCGAACCCACTCCGCGCTGCTCCACCGCCGACAAGTGACTCCGTTGTGGCTCCTGTCCTGCCTTTAATTCTTGCACATGTATCATGCCTCGAGGAGGCGTTTAAACTTGCGTTTGGCATTGAGATAACAGTGTGGACTGTAATATTTGCTTTTGAATTCCTTGAAATTTGTGCTTTTCCTTCCTACTTGCTTATGTTCTACGCGGGCAGAGCCCAGCCCCACGCATACCTCACCCAGCGTTAGTCCCGACCGGAAACCAGGACGGGGCCAAGGAGTGAGGGGCTACGTGACAAGTTAGGCTCCTGAGTCGTGATGCTCAGGAGTCCCCCTTGGCGCACGAACAGCAAGTAGGGAGGTGGGATGTGGGTGCATCTACCGTTCTACGTCTGCAGAGCCCGGGCACGCGCATACCTCACCCAGCGTTAGCCTTTCGGAACTAAGGAGTGAGGGGCTACGTGACCAGTTAGGCTCCTGAGTCGCGATGCTTAGGAGTCCCCCTTAACGCTCAAACGGCCTTCGTACCTTGGCTCCGCTCGGGGAGAGACGCGCGACGAACCAGGCCCGGGGGGCCTAGCTGGGCGGCGTGCGTCTGGGCGTGACCCAGGCGCAGCCCCCATGCCCAGCCCCCTCGCGCGGCACTCCCGAGGGGAGGCGTTACGATGAGGCTAGACACTGAGCTCTGGGCTCCCTGAGGTTGATGCGGCCCGGGGGACACCCTCAGTTGTTTATGACCAGCGCGGAGCATAGCGCTTTCGTATGTGTACGGGCATAGCCGCTCCTCGGCAGTGTCGTCAGCCAGCGCGGAGCATGGTGCTTCCACTGGTACGTGGGAGGGGGTCCCCTCCGGGAGGAGCCCCCGGGGCGTGTACAGCCCCGCCCTGACACGTGGCTGGCATGGTAGGGCCTGGCGAGGTGTATCTGGGCACCCGTGAGCCAGCGCAGGACTCACGGGGCCCTACCTCTAGGCAGGTTGCGCCTGGCACTGGGCCTTATCTTGTGATGTGTCCCTGCAAATTTGGTTAGATGTCGGCACTCTACGTCCTCGGGTCCCGGCCCTCGAGCTGGTCTCAGCCGTTGCTGGTATGCCAGGTCGCGATGCCGTGGACAAGGCCAGAGGGTGAGGGCTGGAGAGCCAGTAAGAGCCCTCAGTCACGATGCTCAGGTACCCCCCCTTTAACGTGCAAGTGGTCGGCATGGAGAAGAAGAGGTGTCGTGGACCGGCACCAAATAATCAAGCATGGTGGCTATAACGCATAACCGGAAATAAATGCAAATGAGATACATGTCGCTGGGTCTGGCCCGAGCGACTTGGGGATCATGCAGCCTGAGGGGCGCCCCCAACAAGGTAAGCTAACAACATGAAATAAAAGGGATACATGCCGCAGGGACGGACCCACGCGGCCTGGGAATAATGCAGCCCTGGGGGGCGCTCCAAGCTAGAAGCGAAACTTGAAAGATGTCACCTGATGACGTGGAGGATGAAGGGGTATTGGTGTAGCAGACTCGGTGGGCTGCGGAAGCCGATCCTCACGAGCCCCCAGGCCCGGGGGCCTCGGGAGGCTCCGGAGGTGCTGGCGGCTCCCCGCGGACCATCTCCATCTCCGCCAGGGCTGCGGAGTGCCTGACCTCTTGTGCCTCCATGATGCCCCTCATGAGGCGCTGGTACGTGGCAGCCGCGTTCGGCAAGCCGTAAGGCATGCGAACGTAGCTGTGGGGTGGACCTCCGCAGCGCCCCACTCGCGAGGGCCAGAGGCGCTCCAAAGAGGAGACTCGGTTGAGCCCTGGTATGTCGATGCAGACGTGCAGCCCACCATCCTCGCCTGGATGGGGAGCCACTGCTGGTAGACGGCGGCCGCCTTTCATGACCCTTGACTCGTGTAGCCTCTGAATGGCCTTGCTGACGAACTCCTGAGGGTCTGGCTCTCCTTGCCTTACTCCTTCTTGAGGGAAACGTGCTTCGAAACACGCCTCTATGTGGTGCCCAAGCGCCTCCCTCGTGACCCTAGCCAGGTCAGTGGCCCTCCAGGGGAGAGCCCCCGAGCCCTGCCTGAGGTGGGCGCCGGGCGCACTTTCCTGTGTAAACACCAAGAGTAATGTCCGGCTCTGCAAAATAAGCTTCCACATATCGCCATAGAGAGAATAATATTAACACAAATCAAAACTGCTGACATATTCCGCATCGTGTCATCACACTACGGCCAAGTCCTTTACTCGAATTGTTTTTACTTTTCCACCTCAGCATGTTTTGCGAGGCGGTTTCCTTGGCACGTCTTGTCAAAGCAGAGATCGTGTACCCCCTTTACGGGATTCTCATCAATACGGACGTGGGCAACCCAACCGCGCCATTTATCATGGCGCTTGGGAGGCAAGCGAGTTTTACTAGGCTGGTGGGGATGCACAACCGCATCCGCCCATATAAGGGGATAAGGATCCACCTTTTTACCTACGCCTTCTTCCTCCTTTGCCTATCCGTCTCCTGCGCACTCGAGCTCCAGCGCCCAAGCCCGCACTTCCCACCTCAACCTTCTCCAGCAATGTTTGGAGCAGGAGGCAAGTGGATGGTCTCCTCCGTCACGGAGGGTAAAGTCAAGAAGCTAAGGAAGGCTGGATACCTGTCCAAGGACATCGCGCACCGGCTTCCCGAAGAGGGGCAGCTTCTCCCCACCCCAAGGCCCCATGAGAGGGTAGTATTTCTCCCCCACTTCCTCTGCGGACTGGGTTTTCCACTCCACCCATTTGTCCGGGGGCTCATGTTCTACTATGGCCTGGATTTCCACGATCTGGCTCCGAACTTCATCCTCAACATCTCGGTGTTTATCGTCGTGTGCGAGGTTTTTCTCCGCGTCCGCCCTCATTTCGGCCTCTAGCTCAAGACCTTCAACGTCAAGCCCAAGGTGGTGCGCGGCAACCAGGCGGAGTGCGGAGGCGCCATGGCGGGCAAGATGGCCAACATCCTATGGTTCGAGGGCTCTTTTGTGGAGACCCTAAAGGGGTGGCAACCCGGGTGGTTTTACATCACCGAGCCACGTGATCCGAACTGGATCGCAGCCCCCGAGTTCCGATCCGGACCCCCCACGCAGCTTATGTCCTGGAAAGAGACGGGCCTGTCGTGGGGTGACGAAAAAGAGGTGACCGGATTGCAAACATGCATCCAGTCCCTGGTGAACAAGCCAATCCGGCTTGTTAATGTAATCCAGGTTATGCTCGTCCGTCGGATCCTCCCGTGTCAACAATGGGATTTTAATCTGTGGGAGTTCGACCCAGCACAGCACCAAACCCTTAGCAAGCTCTTCGACACGATGTACGAAGATGCCTGGAAGGTGCTATTCAAGGGCGCCGAGGCTCCCGCATCCGCTTCCGGGGACCGCGGATACAGCTCGCAGCGTCACGCTAGCGAGGTAAGCTATCTTCACCTTTTACAGGATGTTAAGCTTTCTTCATAGTTTGACTCTATGCGGGATCTAAACTCCCTTACCTTTGACAGGCTTGGTGGGCGATATCCGGACCGATTAACTGTCCGGCTCCTCTGCCCGAAGACCCAGCCCCAGCTCTACTAGTGAAGCTGCTGGTTCCGGCGCCTTATGTGGTGCCGGAGAAGAAGGCCAAGAAGAAGAAGACCACGGGGACTCGAAGGAGTGCCCGCAACATGGTGGTGTCGGACTCGTCATCCGACGAGTCCGAGACGCCCTCTTCCCGTGAAAACGAGGAGGAGGAGGAAGAAAACTCTCCCCCCCCAGCGGAGGGAGGAGAGAAGAGGAAGCCCGCCCCAATGGGAGAGGCCGAGGGGTCTAGGAAAAGGAAGACCCCTCCGCCGGACTACTCCCCCGACGCCGAAGAGGGCGGAGAGGAGTGGTCAAATAGGGCCAAGCGTCCGGCTAAATCGTAAGTTCGGATATCAGAGTAACTCATGATGTTCCTTTGTTGCACATATTTCCCTAATGTCGAACGTAATTATGCAGCCCGCCCCGGGCCGAATTCAATGAATCGCCGGGCGGCTCCCTAGACTCATCGGACGTGAACTCAGTTCCGCCCGCTGTCTCCCCCCGCACTGCAGACGATGCCGAAGTGGCATCGCGACAAGCTCCGGGGCAGCAGGAGGTGGTCCTGGAGGAGCCGCAAGGCAACCTCCCGGACTCCAGGAGTGAAGGGGATAAGGCCCCCCAGGGCTCCAAGTCTGGTTTTGTGCCGGACACCGCGCCAGAATCTTCCACAGTTCCGGACCGCGGTAGGCGAACTCCTTCCAAGAGGAGCAAGCCTTCTGAGCCGGCGGCCTCCGTCCAACCGGAGGTGCCGGACAATCTGCTGGAGGTGCTTGACGGCGCCTCCATTGACGAGGGGCACCGTACTATTATGAGTACGGTGATCCAGCAGGTTCAGTCCGCCAAGAGCGGACTGACTGAAGCTTGCGCTAGCCTTCTAATAGGCTTCGAGGTAAGTAAAAATATGTAAAAATATTACCGCATAGACAGTAGCCCCTGATGCTCTGTTTGGCGTTCGAAAAGAAAAGCCGAATAGAGGATCTATTAAATTTCGCAGGAGTCTAACAAAAAGAGTCAATATGCGTATGCAGGCTTCGCTGCTATCCACCGCCGCACTGACTACGGAGGTGGGTGTCCTAAAGCAGGACCTCGAGCGGACCGAGCAAGAGCTCGGCCTTGCCAAGCGGCAGCTCGAGGAGAAAGAAGGTAAGAAATACCTTACAGAAAAAGTGCCTATAAAAAGGCGTGATTGCAAAAAAATAACAGGATTGTACTGCTTATTGTAGGGGCCACGACTGAGGTGGCGACCCTTAAGCAGGCGTTGTCTGAGGCCGAAAAGAAAACGGCCGCGGAGCGCACCAAGCGAGATAGACTTGGGGCTCAGGTCGTCGAGGTGCGGCAAGAGCTTCAGGCTCTCATGAAAAAACATGAGAGTTTGGAGCTTGAGTCAAAGGCGCAAGCATCCGAGCTCGCGACGGCCCTTGAGACTGCCAAGTCTGCCAAGGCCGAAGCCCAAAAGGCCCTCCAGGAGTTGGAGGAGATGAGGAAGATAGCAGCGGGTAAGGCATTCTTCATGCAAAGCAGAAATATAAAAGTAAACTACTTGTTACTTACCCGAATCCGGAGCTCTCCAGGGGCATTCGCAGATCTTCCCCGTAGCGTATCCGATGCCGCCGCATTCTACCGAGCTGAAGAGGGCAGCTCGACGGAGAAGGTGTTCTGGTCTCAGTATTCTGAGGCCGGACACCCTGTGCCTTTGAGCGACCAGCTGAAACAGCTGGTCGAGCTCCACAAGGCTGCCGAACAGGCCATGAAGGGCTTCATAGTTCGGCTGTGGCCTGGAGAGGCCCTGCCTGGGAGCTATTTCGGGCTGGTGCGGCGGCTGGTGGAGGCCTGTCCGAGGCTCGAGGTCATCAAGCGCTCCGTCTGCATCGAAGGTGTTGGGTAACGTAGCATAAATTCAAAATTTTCCTACGTGTCACCAAGATCTATCTATGGAGTCATCTAGCAACGAGGGAGGAGTGGATCTACATACCCTTGTAGATCGCGCGCGGAAGCGTTCAAGAGAACGGGGTTGATGGAGTCGTACTCGTCGTGATCCAAATCACCGATGATCCTAGCGCCGAACGGACGGCACCTCCGCGTTCAACACACGTACGGAGCAGCGACGTCTCCTCCTTCTTGATCCAGCAAGGGGGGAGGAGAGGTTGATGGAGATCCAGCAGCACGACGGCGTGGTGGTGGAAGTAGCGGGATTCCAACAGGGCTTCGCCAAGCACTGTGGGAGGAGGGAGATGTGTCATGGGAGGGAGAGGGAGGCGCCAGGGCTTAAGTTTGGTTGCCCTCCCTTCCCCCCACTATATATAGGGCCAAGGGAGAGGGGGAGGCGCGGCCTTGGCCCTTCTTCCAAGGAAGGGTGCGGCCAGGGGAGGAGTCCCTCCTCCCCAAGGCACCTAGGAGGTGCCTTCCCCCTTTAGGACTCTTCCTTTCCCCTCTTCTCTTGGCGCATGGGCCTCTTGGGGCTGGTGCCCTTGGCCCATATAGGCCAAGGCGCACCCCCTACAGCCCATGTGGCCCCACCCGGTGGACCCCCGGGACCCTTCCGGTGGTCCCGGTACAATACCGGTGACCCCGAAACTTGTCCCGATAGCCGAAATAGCACTTCCTATATATAATTCTTTACCTCCGGACCATTCCGGAACTCCTCGTGACGTCCGAGATCTCATCCGGGACTCCGAACAACTTTCGGGTTACCGCATACTAATATCTCTATAACCCTAGCATCACCGAACCTTAAGTGTGTAGACCCTATGGGTTCGGGAGACATGCAGACATGACCGAGAAGACTCTCCGGTCAATAACCAACAGCGGGATCTGGATACCCATGTTGGCTCCCACATGTTCCACGATGATCTCATCGGATGAACCACGATGTCAAGGACTTAATCAATCCCGTATACAATTCCCTTTGTCTAGCGGTACGATACTTGCCCGAGATTCGATCATCGGTATCCCGATACCTTGTTCAATCTCGTTACCGGCAAGTCTCTTTACTCGTTCCGTAACACATCATCCTGTGATCAACTCCTTGATCACATTGTGCACATTATGATGATGTCCTACCGAGTGGGCCCAGAGATACCTCTCCGTCACACGGAGTGACAAATCCCAGTCTCGATTCGTGCCAACCCAACAGACACTTTCAGATATACCCGTAGTGTACCTTTATAGCCACCCAGTTACATTGTGACGTTTGGCACACCCAAAGCACTCCTACGGTATCCGGGAGTTGCACAATCTCATGGTCTAAGGAAATGATACTTGACATTAGAAAAGCTTTAGCATACGAACTACACGATCTAGTGCTATGCTTAGGATTGGGTCTTGTCCATCACATCATTCTCCTAACGATGTGATCCCGTTATCAACGACATCCAATGTCCATGGTCAGGAAACCGTAACCATCTATTGATCAACGAGCTAGTCAACTAGAGGCTTACTAGGGACATGGTGTTGTCTATGTATCCACACATGTATCTGAGTTTCCTATCAATACAATTCTAGCATGGATAATAAACGATTATCATGAACAAGGAAATATAATAATAACTAATTTATTATTGCCTCTAGGGCATATTTCCAACAGTCTCCCACTTGCACTAGAGTCAATAATCCAGTTCACATCGATATGTGATTAACACTCAAGGTCACATCCCCATGTGACTAACACCCAAAGAGTTTACTAGAGTCAATAATCTAGTTCACATTACCATGTGATTAACACTCGATGAGTTCTGGGTTTGATCATGTTATGCTTGTGAGAGATGTTATAGTCAACGGGTCTGAATCTTTCAGATCCGTATGTACTTCGCAAATCTCTATGTCATCTTGTAGATGCAGCTACTACGCTATATTTGGAGCCATTTCAAATAACTGTTCTACATGGAGCTATTCTAAATTGTTGCTCCATTATACGTATCCGGTATCTCTACTCAGAGCTATCCGGATAGGTGTTAAGCTTGCATCGACGTAACTCTTTACGTCGAACTCTTTATCACCTCCATAATCGAGAAAATTCCTTAGTCCACTAGTTATTAAGGATAACTTTGACCGCTGTCCTGTGATCCATTCTTAGATCACTCTCGTACCCCTTGACTGCCTCATGGCAAGGCACATTTCAGGTGCGGTACACAGCATAGCATACTATAGAGCCTATGTCTTAAGCATAGGGGACGACCTTCATCCTTTCTCTCTATTCTGCCGTGGTCGAGCTTTAAGTCTTAACTTCATACCTTACAACTCAGGCAAGAACTCCTTCTTTGACTGATCCATCTTGAACACCTTCAAGATCATGTCAAGGTATGTGCTCATTTGAAAGTACCATTAAGCATTTTGATCTATCCTTATAGATCTTGATGCTCAATGTTCAAGTAGCTTAATCCAGGCTTTCCATTGAAAAACACTTTCCAAATAACCCTATATGCTTTCCAGAAATTCTACGTCATTTCTGATCAACAATATGTCAACAACATATATTTATCAGAAATTCTATAGTGCTCCCACTCACTTCTTTGGAAATACAAGTTTCTCATAAACTTTGTATAAACCCAAAATCTTTGATCATCATCAAAGCATACATTCCAACTCCGAGATGCTTACTCCAGTCCCTAGAAGGATTGCTGGAGCTTTGCATACTTACTAGCATCTTTCAGGATTGACAAAACCTTCCGGTTGTATCACATACAACCTTTCCTCAAGAAAATCATCGAGGAAACAATGTTTTGACATCCTATCTGCAAGATTTCATAAATAATGCAATAATCGCTAATATAATTCCAACAGACTCTTAGCATCGCTACGAGTGAGAAAGTCTCATCGTAGTCAACTCCTTGAACTTGTCGGAAAACATCTTAACAACAAGTCGAGCTTTCTTAATGGTGATACTTACCATCATTGTCCGTCTTCCTTTTAAAATCCATATGTACCTAACAGCCTTACGACCATCAAGTAGTTCTTCCAAAGTCTACACTTTGTTTTCATACATGGATCCTCTCTCGGATTTTATGGCCTCGAACCATTTATCGGAATCCGGGCCCACCATCGCTTCTCCATAGCTCGTAGGTTCATTGTTGTCTAGCAACATGACTTCCAAGACAGGATTACGTAGCACTCTGAAGTAGTACGCATCCTTGTCATCCTACGAGGTTTGGTAGTGACTTGATCTGAAGTTTCATGATCACTATCATAAGCTTCCACTTCAATTGGTGTAGGTGCCACAGGAACAACTCCCTATGCTCTGCCACACACTAGTTGAAGAGACAGTTCAATAACCTCATCAAGTCTCCACCATCCTCCCACTCAATTCTTTCGAGAGAAACTTTTCCTCGAGAAAGGACCCAATTCTAGAAACAATCCCTTATTGCTTTCGGATCTGAGACAGGAAGTATACCCAACTGTTTTGGGTGTCCTATGAAGATGCATTTATCCGCTTTGGGTTCGAGCTTATCAGCCTGAAACTTTTTCACATAAAAACTTTTAAGAAATGAAGCTTAGGTTTCTCTAAACCATAGTTCATACGGTGTCATCTCATCGGAATTACGTGGTGCCCCTTTTAAAGTGAATGTGGTTGTCTCTAATGCCTAACCCATAAACTATTGTGGTAATTCGATAAGAGACATCATGGTATGCATCATATCCAATAGGGTGCAGTTATGATGTTCGGACACACCATCACACTATGGTGTTCCAGGCTGTATTAGTTGTGAAACAATTTCCACAATGTCTTAATTTTGTGCCAAACTCGTAATTCAGATATTCATCTCTATGATCATATCATAGATATTTTATCCTCTTGTCACGACGATCTTTCAACTTCACCCTGAAATTACTTGAACCTTTCAATAATTCAGACTCGTGATTCATCAAGTAAATATACTCAACATCTACTCAAATCATCTGTGAAGTAAGAACATAACGATATCCACTACACGCCTCAGCACTCATTGGACTGCACACATCAAAATGTATTACTTCCAACAAGTTGCTTTCTAGTTCCATTTTACTGAAAAACGAGGCTTTCAGTCATCTTGCCCATGTGGTATGATTTGCATGTCTCAAGTGATTCAAAATCAAGTGAGTCCAAACGGTCCATTTGCATGGAGTTTCTTCATGCATATACACCAATAGACATGGTTCGCATGTCTCAAACCTTTCAAAAATGAGTGAGTCCAAAGATCCATCAACATGGAGCTTCTTCATGCGTTTTATACCGATATGACTTAAGTGGCAGTGCCACAAGTAGGGGGTACTATCATTACTATCTTATATCTTTTGGCATGAACATGTGTATCACTATGATCGAGATTCAATGAACCATTCATTTTAGGTGCAAGACCATTGAAGGTATTATTCAAATAAACAGAGTAACCGTTATTCTCCTTAAATGAATAACCGTATTGCGATAGACATAATCCAATCATGTCTATGCTCAACGCAAACACCAATCTCGATGGTAGAGGGAGCGTGCGATGCTTGATCATATTAACATTGGAAACACTTCCAACACATATCGTCAGCTCACCTTTAGCTAGTCTCCGTTTATTCCGTAGCTTTTATTTTGAGTTACTAACACTTAGCAACCGAACCGGTATCTAATACCCTGGTGCTACTAGGAGTACTATTAAAGTACACATCAACACAATGTATATCCAATATACTTCTATCGACCTTGCCAGCCTTCTCATCTACCAAGTATCTAGGGTAATTCTGCTCCAGTGGTTGTTCCCCTTATTACAGAAGCACTCGGTCTCGGGTTTGGGTTCAACCTTGGGTTTCTTCACTAGAGCAGCAGCTGATTTGCCGTTTCATGAAGTTTCCCTTCTTGCCATTGCCCTTCTTGAAACTAGTGGTTTCACCAACCATCAACAATTGATGCTCCTTCTTGATTTCTACTTTTGTGGTGTCAAACATCGCGAATATCTCAAGGATCATCATATATGTCCCTGATATATTATAGTTCATCACGAAGCTCTAGCAGCTTGGTGGTAATGACTTCGGAGAACCATCACTATTTCATCTGGAAGATCAACTCCCACTCGATTCAAGCGATTGTTGTACTTAGACAATCTGAGCACAAGCTCAACAATTGAGCTTTTCTCCCTTAGTTTGTAGGCTAAGAAAATCGTCGGAGGTCTTATACCTTTTGACGTGGGCACGAGCCTGAAATCCCAATTTCAGCCCTCGAAACATCTCATATGTTTCGCGACGTTTCAAAACGTCTTCGGTGCCTCAACTCTAAATCGTTTAACTGAACTATCACGTAGTTATCAAAATGTGTATGTCAGATGTTCGCAACATCCATAGACAACGTTCGAGGTTCAGCACACTGAGCGGTGCATTAAGGACATAAGCCTTCTATGAAGCAATGAGGACAATCCTCAGTTTACGGACCTAGTCCGCATAATTGCTACTATCAACTTTCAACTAAATTTTCTCTAGGAACATATCTAAACAGTAGAACTGAAGCGTGAGCTACGACATAATTTGCGAAGACCTTTTGACTATGTTCAGGATAATTAAGTTCATCTTATGAACTCCCACTCAGATAGACATCCCTCTAGTCATCTAAGTGATTACATGATTCGAGTCAACTAGGCCGTGTCCGATCATCACGTGAGACGGACTAGTCATCATCGGTGAACATCTTCATGTTGATCGTATCTACCATACGACTCATGCTCGACCTTTCGGTCTCTTGTGTTCCCAGGCCATGTCTGTACATGCTAGGCTCGTCAAGTCAACCTAAGTGTTTCGCGTGTGTAAATCTGGCTTACACCCGTTGTATGTGAACGTAAGAATCTATCACACTCGATCATCACGTGGTGCTTCGAAACGATGAACTTTCGCAACGGTGCACAGTTAGGGGGAACACCTTCTTGAAATTTTAGTGAGGGATCATCTTATTTACTACCGTCGTTCTAAGTAAACAAGATGTATAAACATGATAAACATCACATGCAATCAAATAATAGTGACATGATATGGCCAATTTCATATAGCTCCTTTGATCTCCATCTTGGGGCTCCATGATCATCTTGTCACCGGCATGACACCATGATCTCCATCATCATGATCTTTATCATCGTGTCTTCATGAAGTTGTCTCGTCAACTATTACTTCTACTACTATAGCTAACGGTTAGCAATAAAGTAAAGTAATTACATGACGTTTATGTTGACACGCAGGTCATAAATAAATTAAGACAACTCCTATGGCTCCTGCCGGTTGTCATACTCATCGACATGCAAGTCGTGATTCCTATTACAAGAACATGATCAATCTCATACATCACATATATCATTCATCACATCCTTTTGGCCATATCACATCACATAGCATACCCTGCAAAAACAAGTTAGACGTCCTCCAATTGTTGTTTGCATGTTTTACGTGGCTGCTATGGGTTTCTAGCAAGAACGTTTCTTACCTACGCAAAAACCACAACGTGATATGCCAATTGCTATTTACCCTTCATAAGGACCCTTTTCATCGAATCCGATCCGACTAAAGTGGGAGAGACAGACACCCGCTAGCCACCTTTATGCAACTAGTGCATGTCAGTCGGTGGAACCAGTCTCACGTAAGAGTACGTGTAAGGTCGGTCCGGGCCGCTTCATCCCACAATGCCACCGAATCAAGATTGGACTAGTAACGGTAAGCATATTGAACAAAATCAACGCCCACAACTACTTTGTGTTCTACTCGTGCATAGAAACTACGCATAGACCTAGCTCATGATGCCACTGTTGGGTAACGTAGCATAAATTCAAAATTTTCCTACGTGTCACCAAGATCTATCTATGGAGTCATCTAGCAACGAGGGAGGAGTGGATCTACATACCCTTGTAGATCGTGCGCGGAAGCGTTCAAGAGAACGGGGTTGATGGAGTCGTACTCGTCGTGATCCAAATCAACGATCATCCTAGCGCCGAACGGACGGCACCTCCGCGTTCAACACACGTACGGAGCAGCGACGTCTCCTCCTTCTTGATCCAGCAAGGGGGGAGGAGAGGTTGATGGAGATCCAGCAGCACGACGGCGTGGTGGTGGAAGTAGCGGGATTCCAACAGGGCTTCGCCAAGCGCTGCGGGAGGAGGGAGATGTGTCATGGGAGGGAGAGGGAGGCGCCAGGGCTTAGGTTTGGTTTCCCTCCCTTCCCCCCACTATATATAGGGCCAAGGGAGAGGGGGGAGGCGCAGCCTTGGCCCTTCCTCCAAGGAAGGGTGCGGCCAGGGGAGGAGTCCCTCCTCCCCAAGGCACCTAGGAGGTGCCTTCCCCCTTTAGGACTCTTCCTTTCCCCTCTTCTCTTGGCGCATGGGCCTCTTGGGGCTGGTGCCCTTGGCCCATATAGGCCAAGGCGCACCCCCTACAACCCATGTGGCCCCCCGGGGCAGGTGGCCCCACCCGGTGGACCCCCGGGACCCTTCCGGTGGTCCCGGTACAATACCGATGACCCCGAAACTTGTCCCGATGGCCGAAATAGCACTTCCTATATATAATTCTTTACCTCCGGACCATTCCGGAACTCCTCGTGACGTCCAGGATCTCATCCGGGACTCCGAACAACTTTTGGGTTACCGCATACTAATATCTCTATAACCCTAGCGTCACCGAACCTTAAGTGTGTAGACCCTACGGGTTCGGGAGACATGTAGACATGACCGAGAAGACTCTCCGGTCAATAACCAACAGCAGGATCTGGATACCCATGTTGGCTCCCAGATGTTCCACGATGATCTCATCGGATGAACCACGATGTCAAGGACTTAATCAATCCCGTATACAATTCCCTTTGTCTAGCGGTACGATACTTGCCCGAGATTTGATCGTCGGTATCCCGATACCTTGTTCAACCTCGTTACCGGCAAGTCTCTTTACTCGTTCCGTAACACATCATCCCGTGATCAACTCCTTGATCACATCGTGCACATTATGATGATGTCCTATCGAGTGGGCCTAGAGATACCTCTCCGTCACACGGAGTGACAAATCCCAGTCTCGATTCGTGCCAACCCAACAGACACTTTCGGATATACCCGTAGTGTACCTTTATAGCCACCCAGTTACGTTGTGACGTTTGGCACACCCAAAGCACTCCTACGGTATCCGGGAGTTGCACAATCTCATGGTCTAAGGAAATGATACTTGACATTAGAAAAGCTTTAGCATACGAACTACACGATCTAGTGCTATGCTTAGGATTGGGTCTTGTCCGTCACATCATTCTCCTAATGATGTGATCCCGTTATCAACGACATCCAATGTCCATGGTCAGGAAACCGTAACCATCTATTGATCAACGAGCTAGTCAACTAGAGGCTTACTAGGGACATGGTGTTGTCTATGTATCCACACATGTATCTGAGTTTCCTATCAATACAATTCTAGCATGGATAATAAACGATTATCATGAACAAGGAAATATAATAATAACTAATTTATTATTGCCTCTAGGGCATATTTCCAACAGAAGGTGCCCGTCGGGCCCTTGCCCGTGCAAAGGTGCACTGGGGTAAGCTGGACAGTGAGAAGCTTGTGAAGGACGGGCCGCCGCCGGGGAAGGAGCATCGCAAGCCCGAGAACTACTACAAGGATGTTCTTGCAGGTGCCCGCCTTGTGGCGGATGAATGTACCAAGGATATGATTTTTGAATGAACTTGCTCGTGTTTATCCTGTGCACTGAAAACTTGTTCATATGCGCTAAGCAATGCTTATTGAATTTAAAATATTACTTTCTGTGCGGCCGTTTATCAAAAAATTGAGAGATGGCCAGTTGTCGGCTTCTGCCCCCATGCCACTAGTGCTGGGGTGTTCGGGATAAACCTGAGGGTCCTTCGAGGGAGGCGCTCAGCACAACGAACCAGGCAATCGGACTATAATGCTTGAACACTCTCACTTAGCCATAGAACTCTATAATTTTAAATTTCGGCGAAGCCCCTAGTTCGGAAGACCGAGTTCGGGGTGCTATCCACGCCTTGGCCGGACAAAGCCAGCTCCTCGCTCGAAGCGGCATAAGTCTTTAGGGACTCGAAAAAACCTCTCGAACAGCGACCAGTCTCTCGCCTCATCATGACAGTCAGTTTTAGCTTTCTCCACTGAGGTGCTTAACCCAGCTGAACCGGGGCACAATCGCAGTGGTTCTCCTAGTGCTACCTTAGCCGATAGAGCGGAACGTAAGGCACCAAAACATAGGAGCTGGGCAAACCCAACTATTGACCCAAATCATGATTCAGAGCCGATGCATATAGTGCTATAAGTTCGGGGTGCCTCACTTGTGAAAGTGTACGGACTTCTCACACCATTATGAGGGGTACTGAAGCCCCTGGCGTGTTTGCCGTACCATGGTGTACGGGTTCAATCATGTCATTTAATAAACATATATGTGAAAAGAAGATGATGCAAAAAATAGACAAGAAGCTAAGCATTGTTTATAGAGAGGCTATTTATCAAAGCCGAACGATACAAATAGTGCGGTAAGCAAAAGATATTGGACTATTCAGTATGTCCTGACCAGGGGCAGGCCGAGGAATTGTATTTAAAACAGGTATACCGCTCGTAACAGAGACCACCTGGGAGTTCCATAATGCGGCATGGCTTGTCTGCCTCCCTGGATCTTGCATCGTTTGTGCGGCAGTCGAATTGCCGAACAGGTTGTCCGAAGTATGGAGTCCTGAAAGTAAGAAAAACTTAAAAAAAGAATCCGACAGCCCCTAGTACGTTTTAAGCCGTATTTTGGGCGTGCCGTTATTGTGCCCCTTCCCCTGTGCCCATGGTATTTCAAGGGCGTAGTTATGTACGCGAGGTACTGGTTTCGCTATGTCGCGAAAGCTGGGGTTGGGGCCGCATTGCTACGCTTGCTCAGAGTGTGCCAGGCGGTCCTGCTGTGGGTTACTCCGGGCGCGCTTGGCAGTGTCTGGCTTTTTAATGGCCGGACTGGAGAATTGCCTGAGAAGGCTACTTTGTACCTCCGCTGCGAGAGCCGCCGTATGCTCCTCCGTACGGAGGGAGTGTTCGGTGTTTCCGTTGACCGTAATTACTCCTCGAGGGCCTAGCATCTTGATCTTGAGATATGCGTAGTGCGGCACCGCATTGAACTTTGCGAATGCGGTTCGTCCGAGCAGGGCGTGATAGCCACTGCGAAACGGGACTATATCGAAGATTGACTCTTCGCTTCGGAAATTGTTTGGGGATCCGAAGACCACGTCAAGTGTTACTGAGCCTGTACAGTTGGCTTCTACACCTGGTATAACGCCTTTAAAGGTCGTTCTTGTGGGCTTAATCCTTGAGGGATCTATGCCCATTTTCCGCACTGTATCCTGATAAAGCAGGTTCAGGCTACTGCCGCCATCCATGAGGACTCTTGTGAGATGAAATCCGTCGATGATTGGGTCAAGAACCAATGCGGCGAAGCCGCCATGACGAATGGTAGTGGGATGGTCCCTTTGATCAAAAGTGATCGGGCAGGAGGACCATGGGTTGAACTTTGGGGCGACTGGCTCCATCGCGTGTATGTCCCGTAGCGCACGCTTCCGCTCCCGCTTGGGAATGTGGGTTGCGTATATCATGTTCACTGTCCACACTTGTGGGGGAAAGCCCTTCTGTCCATTCTTGTTCGGCGGCTTGGGCTCCTCGTCGTCGTTGTGCAGCCCCTTGTCTCTGTTTTCGGCCCTTAACTTGCCTGCTTGCTTGAACACCCAACAATCCCTATTAGTGTGATTGGCTGGCCTTTCGGGGTGCCATGTATCTCGCACAGGCGATCGAGTATTCGGTCCAAACAGGACGGGCCCTGAGTATTATTTTTGAATGGCTTTTTCCGCTGACCGGATTTATAGCCTTTGAATCCGGCATTGACTGCCGTGTCTTCATTGTTGTCGCTGTTAATGCGGCGTTTTTGCTTATTCCGACATGTCCTGCCACTTTTGTCCTTGGTATCTGAATTACCAGGGTTCTTTGATAAGTTGTTACTGCGAGCTAGCCAGCTGTCTTCTCCCGCGCAAAAGCGGGTCATGAGTGTCGTGAGGGCTGCCATGGATTTAGGCTTTTCCTGTCCCAGGTGCCGGGCAAGCCACTCGTCGCGGATGTTATGCTTGAAGGCTGCTAGGGCCTCTGCGTCCGGACAGTCGACTATCTGGTTTTTCTTTGTTAGGAACCGTGTCCAGAATTGTCTGGCCGATTCCTCTGGCTGCTGAATTATGTGTCTTAAGTCGTCGGCATCTGGCGGTCGCACGTAAGTGCCCTGGAAGTTGTCGAAGAATGCGGCTTCCAGGTCCTCCCAAGAACCGATTGAGTCTGCTGGCAAGCTGTTAAGCCAATGCCGGGCCGGTCCTTTAAGTTTGAGCAGGAGGTATTTGATGGCGTGTAGATCATCGCCGCGTGCCATGTGGATGTGAAGGAGATAATCCTTGATCCATACCGTCGGATCTGTTGTGCCATCGTATGATTCGATGTTTACGGGTTTGAAACCCTCTGGGATTTTATGATCCATTACTTCATTCGTGAAGCATAGCGGGTGTGCGGCGCCTCTGTACTGGGCTATATCACGACGCAGCTCGGAAGCGCTATGTCTATTGTGTTTGGCCCGGCCGGATTTATTGTATCCGGAGTGAAGATCATTGTCACATGTCGTAGGGCGCCTGCGCGATCCGTAGATCGATCTTGTTTGTCTTGCCTTATCCTCCAGTATGTCTCGCAGGTCGGGCGCATTTTCCCATGCCTTAGTTGAGCGGCGTCTGGGCATGGCTTGGGTGGAGGGCCGAGAGGCCTCTTTGTCGCGGCCGCGAGGTGGCCGGTCTACCATGTCATGCGCTGGTGATGTAGGTGCTTCCTCCTCTGATCGGGGTAGCGGCCTGCGCTTCGGGTAACTCTTGGAGGGGCGTTCGAGTTCATACTCTTCGGCCGCAAGGACTTTAGTCCATCTGTCAGCTAGCAAATCTTGGGCAGCTCTAAGCTGTTGCTGCTTTTTCTTGAGGTTGCTTGCCGTGGCTAAAAGCCTGCGTTTAAAACGCTCTTGTTCGGCGGGGTCTGATGGTATGATGAATTCGTCGTCATCGAGGCTTGCCTCGTCTTCGGAGGGAGGCATATAGTTGCCATCCTCGACCTCTCGGTCTGCCGCTCTCTTATGAGGGCTGGCTTCTCCATCTTCCTGTGTCGAATCTTGCTGAGGTGGGTGTTCTTCGGCGCTATCCGGGGTAGTATTATCTCCCATGCCGGAATCATCGTTTTTGCTTTGGCGGGATTTAGAGCGGCGCCGCTGACGCCGGTGCTTTGGCTGTTTCTTGGGGGGGTCATCCCCCACTGTTCCATCGCCATCTCCATCTTTTGGAGTATCCACCATATATATGTCATATGATGAGGTGGCCTTCCAGCACCCTACAGGTGCTGGTTCCTGTTCGTCTCCTACATCGTCGTCCATGCCGTTGATGTCTTCGGAGCTGAAGTCAAGCATGTTGGTTAGATCGTCGACAGTGGCTACAAAGTGGGTGGTGGGTGGGCTTTGAATTTCCTCATCGCCCGTATCCCACCCTCGCTGACCGTAGTCCGGCCAGGGCTCTCCTGATAAAGAGAGAGACTTAAGAGAATTCAGGATGTCGCCAAAAGGCGAATGCTGAAAGATGTCTGCGGCGGTGAACTCCATTATCGGCGCCCAATCGGATACGATTGGCAGGGGCGCGGGGGGTTCGGAGTCCGGGGAGGAGTCCGGATCCTCGGAGTCACGGGTCGTGCAGAGTGCGGGGCTAGCGTTCGGCTCGATCACTTTTGGGATCGCAGCCCCCGAGGTGACATCCAACCGCTCATCCTCGATTGGCGCAATAGGCTCCGAGTTAGGGGTCAGAACCGATGCGTGTGCAGCCTCCAGGACACTGTCCGGGGGCAGAGCTAGATCATGCCTCCCGAGATAGTGCGGCGCGCTTGGCCGTGGCTCGAGTCCGTCGAAGATCAAGTCTCCGTGGATGTCAGCCGTGTAGTTTAAGCTTCCAAACCTGACTTGATGGCCAGGGGCGTAGCTTTCGATCTGCTCCAGGTGGCCGAGCGAATTGGCCCGCAGAGCGAAGCCTCCGAAGACGAAGATCTGTCCGGGGAGCAAAGTCTCACCCTGGACCACATCGTTGTTGATGATCAAAGGAGCCATCGGGCCTAAAGGCGACGACACAGAGGAACTCTCAATGAAAGCACCAATGTCGGTGTCAAAACCGGCGGATCTCGGGTAGTGGGTCCCGAACTGTGCGTCTAGGCTGGATGGTAACAGGAGGCAGGGAACACG
Source organism: Triticum dicoccoides (assembly GCF_002162155.2). Lineage (NCBI taxonomy): Eukaryota > Viridiplantae > Streptophyta > Magnoliopsida > Poales > Poaceae > Triticum > Triticum dicoccoides. The sequence continues at coordinate 257,488,911 of NC_041388.1, forward strand.
ATGTTTTACCCAGGTTCGAGCCCTCTTGATGGAGGTAAAACCCTACGTCCTGCTTGATTAATATTGATGATATGGGTAGTACAAGAGTAGATCTACCACGAGATCAAGGAGGCTAAACCCTAGAAGCTAGCCTATGGTATGATTGTTGTATATGGAGTTGATTGCCTACGGACTACAACCCTCCGGTTTATATAGACACCGGATAGGGTTAGGGTTACACAGAGTCGGTTACAATGGTAGGAGATCCTGAATATCCGCATCGCCAAGCTTGCCTTCCACGCCAAGGAAAGTCCCATCCGGACACGGGACGAAGTCTTCAATCTTGTATCTTCATAGTCCAGGAGTCCGGCTGAAGGTATAGTTCGGCTACCCGAACACCCCCTAATCCAGGACTCCCTCACCCGGTCACCGCGGTCGGGGCGATGGCCGATCCTTCCTTCTCGCACGGGTCGGAGCTCTTGACATTCGTTGGTGTTGTGGGTGTGGAGGTCGTGGTACACACAGTCCCGGCTGCCCTTGGAAGGTTCGGGCTGATCTCTGCCCCGCTTGGTGTCTGGTTCTGCCGCGAGCACGGCAGCCCCCTTGCACTTCACATCCTTGGCCTTGGGCTTCTTCTCTTCTGGGTCTGCGGCAGGCAGCTCGAGGAGGGAGAGACGCCCTTCCTCAGCCCTGGCGCACTTGGTTGCCAAGTTGAACAGCTCCAAGGAAGTGCACAGGTCTTCATGCATCGCCAGCTCCTCCTTCATCTTGACATCGCGCATGCCGTCGGAGAAGGCTGAGATGATGGCCTCCTCAGTCACCTTGGGAATCTTGAGGCGTGCGTTGTTGAAGCGCTGGATGTACTTCTGCAGGGTCTCCCCGGGTTGTTGCTTGATGCGGCGCATGTCGCTCACGGTGGGTGGCTGGTCGCGAGTACCTTGGAAGTTGGCGATGAAGCGGGTGCGCATCTCGTCCCAGGAGGAGATCGTGCCTGGAGCAAGGTTCAGGAGCCAGGTGCGGGCCCCGTCCTCGAGTGCCATGGGAAACCAGTTTGCCATGACCTTCTCGTCTCCGTTGGCAGCTTCGATGCCCAGCTCGTAGAGCTGGAGGAACTCCGCAGGGTCAGCTGTGCCGTCGTAACGAGGAGGCAGGTCTGGCTTGAACTTGCCGGGCCACGCGACGCTGCGTAGCTCGGTGGCGAAGGCACGACAGCCTTTTGTGGCCACGGGAGGCCTTGGGTGACGGAGAGCTTGGTCTTGCATGTCCCCATGCGCTGCAGCTGGGAGCAGCGCGGGGTCTTGACGTGCTGGGGCAGGAGCATGGCCGCGACATGCTGGAGCAGGGAGCGCCCGGCCAGCTTCTTGTGGGCGAGGGACTTCCTAGCAGCTCTGCTCTTGCCGCGCTGGCACCTGACAGAGCGGGTTCCGCCAAGGGGCCACGCGCCTTGGAGCCATGGCGCCTTCTTGAGGAGGAGGCGGCCGGGGCGCCGCCGGAGCTTCGTCGCCCACGCGGGGCGGGGTGCGGTGCAGCGGAACGGACGGCGCAGGAGAGCCCCCTGCGGCGCGGACGAGCTCGGCGACGCGGTCGAGCCATTCTTCGTAGACGTCATCGACGGGACGGTAGCACAGGAGCTTGTTTGCCGCGATGAGCGCAGCTTGAGCCTCCATGGGTGCGCGGAGCGCGTGGGACGAAGAACCAGCTGGGGTGAGCGAGGGAGTTGCGGTGCGGCCGTCTTGCCGCACGGACGGATGCTGAGACGATGCTTGCTGCTCGTCCGCCGCCGGGACGGTGGCGGTGTTGACGGCAGGTGACGAGGAATGGCGTGGACACCCGCCGACAGGAGCCGTCTGGGCGACGCGGGAAGCGAGAGCGGCCCGGCGCTCGACGCGGGCCCGACGAGCGTCAGACATGGGCGCGATGGTCGGAGGAGAACGAGGTGGTGGAAGATGAATTCCGGCGCACCCCTACCTGGCGCGCCAAATGTCAGATTTCGGGTTCCGGAAGACCCTTGAGGTTCAAACACTGGGGTGCGCGCGGAGATTTCGCCTCCTACCTACCTGCACCCCTCCGCCTCGCTAAGATCTAAGCTATCGAAAGAACGACACAAGAGACACAGGGTTTATACTGGTTCGGGCCACCGTTGTGGTGTAATACCCTACTCCAGTGTGTGGCGTGGTGGATTGCCTCTTGGGCTGATGACGAGGAACAATACAAGGAAGAACAGCCTCGCGAGGGTCTGTTCTTGGCTGGGGCGATGAACTGCTGGAGGAGTTCAGTCACCCTTCTCTCTCTCTTTCCCTCTCCTCTTTTTCCCTCTCTGCCTATTGTTTTCCTCGATCTCCTCGATCCCCCTTGCCCTATGGGTGGCTGGTCCTATTTATAGAGGCCCTGGTCCTCTTCCCAAATATCGAGCGGGAAGGGAGCCAACAATGGCGGGCTAATTTGAAAGGGGACAGCTAGTACTAGCTATCCTGACAAAAGTAGTCTTCGCCTGCACAAAGCTCTGGTGGTGACGCCGTCTTGGGCTCCACGATGACCTCCGTCTTGCAGTCCTCTTGGTCTTGGTCTTGTTGCACCGAAATGGCAACCTTTGCCTGATGCCTCGGTACTCCACGGCTGCGCTTGCTCCCTTTGCACCAAAGAGGAAAGGAGGACACTGCGCGGGCTGGCACCCGCCTGGCGCCTTTGGTCGTCATGGCTTGCATCACAGGCACCTCGTGAGGTACCCCGCCTTGATCTCTCCGCCTCCTCGCGAGCCAGCCTGATGAGGTCGTGCCTGAGGAAGCTCTGTGTCGTCCGCCCCTTGAGGCTTGGCCCCTTGCGAGGGTCTTGGGTCTGTGTTGATGAAGATGGGCCGTGCTGGCCCCCCCTTTGAGCCATGCCGCAGGCCACAGGCAGGCAAGTCTGGGGACCCCCGTTCCCAGAACGCCGACAGAGTCGGTTTACATAGGAAGGAATCTTCATATCCGAATGCCAAGCTTGCCTTCCACGCAATGGAGTCCCATCCGGACACGGGAGGAAGTCTTTTGTCTTGTATCTTCACGGCCCATCAGTCTGGCCCACGTCACATAGCCCGGGCGCCCGAGGACCCCTTAATCTAGGACTCCCTCACTAGGCTCGTCAAGTTTAACCCGAGTATTCTGCTTGTGCAAAACTAGCTTGCACCCGTTGTATGTGAACGTAGAGCTTATCACACCCGATCATCACGTGGTGTCTCGGCACGACGAACTGTAGCAACGGTGCATACTCAGGGAGAACACTTATACCTTGAAATTTAGTGAGAGATCATCTTATAATGCTACCGCCGTACTAAGAAAAATAATATGCATAAAGGATAAACATCACATGCAATCAATATAAGTGATATGATATGACCATCATCATCTTATGCCTTTGATCTCCATCTCCAAAGCACCGTCATGATCACCATCGTCACCGGCTTGACACCTTGATCTCCATCGTAGCATCATTGTCGTCTCGCCAACTATTGCTTCTACGACTATCGCTACCGCTTAGTGATAAAGTAAAGCAATTACATGGCGATTGCATTTCATACAATAAAGCGACAACCATATGGCTCCTGCCAGTTGCGATAACTGTGTTACAAAACATGATCATCTCATACAACAATTTATATAATCACGTGTTGACCATATCACATCACAACATGCCCTGCAAAAAACAAGTTCGACGTCCTCTACTTTGTTGTTGCAAGTTTTACGTGGCTGCTACGGGCTTAGCAAGAACCGTTCTTACCTACACATCAAAAACCATAGTGCGGTATAGTGATTGCTTTTTGATCTTCAGAAAGAACCCTGTTCATTGAATCCGGTTCAACTAAAGTTGGAGAAACTGACACCCGCCAGCCACCTGTGTGCAAAGCACGCCGGTAGAACCAGTCTCATGAACGCGGTCATGTAATGTCGGTCTGGGTCGCTTCATCCAACAATACTGCCGAATCAAGACACAACTAGTGACGGCAAGCACTATGTATATAGCCACACCCACAACTCCTTTGTGTTCTACTCGTGCATATAACATCTTGATACGTCTCCAACGTATTTATAATTTTTTATTGTCCCATGCTATTATATTATCTGTTTTGAATGTTTGGCTTTAATATGCACTTCTATATTATTTTGGGACTAAACTATTAACCGAAGGCCCAGTGCAAATTGTTGTTTTTTTTGCCTATTTCAGTGTTTCGCAGAAAAAGAATATCAAAGGAATCCAAACAAAACGAAACCTTTGCGAGGATCTTTTTTGGAACAAACGCAATCCAGGAGACTTGGAGTGGAGGTCAAGGAAGCAATGAGGCAGCCACGAGGTTGGGAGGCGCGCCCCGACCCTCATGGGCCCCACGGAGCTCCACCGACCTACTTCTTTTGCCTATATATACTCTTATACCCTGAAACATCCAGGGGAGCCACGAAACCACTTTTCCATCGCCGCAACCTTCTGTACCCATGAGATCCCATCTGGGGACCTTTTTCGGCGATCTGCCGGAGGGGGATTCGATCATGGAGGGCTTCTACATCAACACCATAGCCTCTCCGATGATGTGTGAGTAGTTTACCACAGACCTTCGGGTCCATAGTTATTAGCTAGATGGCTTCTTCTCTCTCTTTGGTTCTCAATACAAAGTTCTCCTCAATGTTCTTGGAGATCTATTCGATGTAATACTTTTTGTGGTGTGTTTGCCGAGATCCGATGAATTGTGGGTTTATGATCAAGATTATCAATGAACAATATTTGATTCTTCTCTGAATTCTTATATGCATGATTTGATATCTTTGCAAGTCTCTTCGAATTTTCGGTTTAGTTTGGCCTACTATTGATCTTTCTTGCTATGGGAGAAGTGCTTAGCTTTGGGTTCAATCTTGTGGTGCTCGATCCTAGTGATAGAAAGGGAACCGACACGTATTGTATTGTTGCCATCGAGGATAAAAAGATGGGGTTTATATCATATTGCTTGAGTTCATCCCTCTACATCATGTCATCTTGCCTAATGCGTTACTATGTTCTTACGAACTTAATAGTCTAGATGCATGCTGGGTAGCGATCGATGTGTGGAGTAATAGTAGTAGACGCAGAATCGTCTCGGTCTACTTGATACGGACGTGATGCCTATTTTCATGATCATGCCTAGATATTCTCATAACTATGCTCTTTTCTATCAATTGCTCAGCAGTAATTTGTTCACCCACCGTAATATATGATATCTTGAGAGAAGCCACTAGTGAAACCTATGGCCCCCGGGTCTATTTTACATCATATTAGTTTCCCGTCAACTTGCCAATTTCTGCCGCTGTTTATTTTGCAATCTTTACTTTCCAATCTATACAACAAAAATACCAAAAATATTTTTCTTATTATCTTTATCAGATCCCACTTTTGCAAGTGGTCGTGAAGGGATTCACAACCCCTTTATCGCATTGGTTGCAAGGTTCTTGATTGTTTGTGCAGGTACTAGGCGACTTGCGTGTAGTATCCTACTGGATTGATACCTTGGTTCTCAAAAACTGAGGGAAATACTTACGCTACTTTGCTGCATCACCCTTTCCTCTTCAAGGGAAAACCAACGCATGCTCAAGAGGTAGCAAGAAGGATTTCTGGCGCTGTTGCCGGGGAGATCTACGGTAAGTCAAGACATACCAAGTACCAATCACAAACTCTTATCCCACGCATTACATTATTTGCCATTTGCCTCTCGTTTTCCTCCGCCCCCCACTTCACCTTTGTCGTTTTATTCGCCCTTTTCCGTTCGCTTCTTTTCGCTTGCCTCTTGTTTGCTTGTGTGTTGGATTGGTTGTTTATCGCGATGGCTCAAGATAATACTAAATTGTGTGACTTTTCCAATACAAGCAATAATGATTTTATTAGCACTCCGATTGCTCCTACTACCGATGCTGAATCTTGTGAAATCAATACCACTTTGTTGAATCTTGTTATGGAAGATCAATTTTCTGGCCTTCCTAGTGAAGATGCCGCTACCCATCTAAACAACTTCATTGATTTGTGTGATATGCAAAAGAAGAAAGACATGGATAATAATATTGTTAAATTGAAGTTATTTCCGTCTTCGCTTAGAGATCATGCTGAAACTTGGTTCTCTTCTTTGCCTAAAAATAGTATTGATTCATGGAATAAGTGCAAAGATGCTTTTATCTCTAAGTATTTTCCTCCCGCTAAGATCATCTCTCTTAGAAACGATATTATGAATTGTATGCAACTTGAGCATGATCATGTTGCACAAGGTTGGGAGAGGATGAAATTAATGATACGTAATTTCCCAACACATCGTTTGAATATATGGATGATTATACAAAAAATATGTTGGATTGAATTTTTCTTCTAGAAATCTTTTAGATTTGGCCATGGGAGGCACTTTTGTGGAAATCACCTTAGGAGAAGCTACTAAAGTCCTAGATAATATTATGGTTAATTATTCTCAATGGCATACTGAAAGATCTACTAAAAAGGTGCATGCGATAGAAGAAATTAATGTTTTGAGTGGAAAGATGGATGAACTTATGAAATTATTTGCTATAAGAGTGTTTCTTATGATCCTAATGATGTTCCTTTGTCCACTTTGATTGAGAATAATAATGAATCTTTGGATGTGAATTTTGTTGGTAGGAACAATTCTGGTAACAACGCGTATAGAGGAAATTTTAATTCTAGGCCGTTCCCTAGTAATTCCTCTAATAATTATGGAAATTCCTAAAACAATTCTTATAGAAATTTTAATAAGATGCCCTCTGATTTTGAGACTAGTGTTAAAGAGTTTATGAATTTGCAAAAGAATTTCAATGCTTTGCTTGAAGAAAAATCGTTTAAGATTGATGGGTTGGCTAGGAACGTGGGTAGAATTTCTCTTGATGTTGATTCTTTGAAACTTAGATCTATTCCACCTAAGCATGAAATCAATGAGTCTCTCAAAGCCATGAGAATTTCCATTGATGAGTGCAAAGAAAGAACCGCTAGGATGGGTGCTAAAAAGATTGCTTTGTGAAAGCATGTTCTTCTAGTTTTCATGATAATAATGATGAAGATCTAAAAGTGATTGATGTGTATCCTATTAAATCTTTGTTTTCCAATATGAATCTTGATAAATATGGGACTGGAGATGAGTCAACTTTAGTTAGAAGGCGTCCCAATGATTCGGAGTTTTTAGATCTTGATGCAAAAATTGGTAAAAGTGGGATTGAAGAGGTCAAAACTTTACATAGTAATGAACCCACTATTTTGGATTTCAAGGAATTTAATTATGATAATTGCTCTTTGATAGATTTTATTTCCTTGTTGCAATCCGTGTTAAATTCTCCTCATGCTTATGATCAAAACAAAGCTTTTACCAAACATATTGTACATGCTTTAATGCAATCCTATGAAGAAAAGCTTGAATTAGAAGTTTCTATCCCTAGAAAACTTTATGATGAGTGGGAACCTACTATTAAAATTAAGAATAAAGATCATGAATTCTATGCTTTATGTGATTTTGGTGCTAGTGTTTCCATGATTCCAAAACTTTTGTGTGATGTGTTAGGTTTCCGTGAATTTGATGATTGTTCTTTAAATTTGCATCTTGCGGATTCCACCATTAGGAAACCTATGGGAAGGATTAATGATGTTCTTATTGTTGCAAATAGGAATTATGTGCCCGTAGATTTAATTGTTCTTGATATAGATCGCAATCCTACATGTCCTATTATTCTTGGTAGACCTTTCCTTAGAACGATTGGTGCAATTATTGACATGAAAGAAGGAAATATTAGATTACAATTTCCGTTAAGGAAAGGCATGGAACACTTTCCTAGAAATAAAATTAAATTACCTTATGAATCAATTATGAGAGCCACTTATGGGTTGCATACCAAAGATGACAATAACTAGATTTATTCATGTTTTTATGCCTAGCTAGGGGCGTTAAACAATAGCGCTTGTTGTGAGGCAACCCAATTTTATTTTTGTTCCTCTCTTTTTGTTCCTGTTTAGTAATAAATAATTCATCTATTCTCTGCTATGATTGTGTTTTTTATGTTTTAATTAGTGTTTGTGCCAAGTAAAGGCTTTAGGATCTTCTTGGGTGATTGTTATTTGATCTTGCTGAAAAAACAGAAAAGTATGCGCTCACGAGAATAATTTTCATTTTTTACAAGAGAGCGATAAAATACCAATACCAACTGAAGTAGATCAATATATTAATTATTTAGGACGGAATAATTTCTCAGGATTTTTGGAGTTACAGAAGTATTCGGAACCTACAGATTGCTACAGACTGTTCTGTTTTTTGACAGATTCTGTTTTTTTTGTGTTGTTTGTGTATTTTGATGAATCTATGGATAGTATCGGGGGGTATGAACCATAGAGAAGTTGGAATACAGTAGTTTTAACACCATTATAAATAAAGAATGAGTTCATTACAGTATCTTAAGGTGGTGGTTTGCTTTCTTATACTAACGGAGCTCATGAGATTTTCTGTTGAGTTTTGTGTTGTGAGGTTTTCAAATTTTTGGGTAAACATTTGATAGATTTTGGAACAAGGAGTGGCCAGAGCCAAAGCTTGGGGATGCCCAAGGAACCCCAAGGTAAAATTCAAGGGCAACAAAAAGCCTAAGCTTGGGGATGCCCCGGAAGGCATCCCCTCTTTCGTCTTCGTCCATCGGCAACTTTACTTGAGGCTATATTTTTATTCACCACATGATATGTTTTTTGATTGGAGCATCTTGTATGATTTCAGTCTTTGCTTTTTCGTTTACCACAATCAACCTTGCTGTACACACCTTTTGGAGAGACACACATGAATCGGAATTTATTTGAATACTCTATGTGCTTCACTTATATCTTTTGAGCTAGATAATTTTGCTCTAGTGCTTCACTTATACCTTTTTAGAGCATGATGGTGGTTTTATTTTATAGAAATTATTGATCTCTCATGCTTCACTTATATTATTTTGAGAGTCTTTTATAACATCATGGTAATTTGCTTTGGTTATGAAATTAGTCCTAATATGATAGGCATCCAAGATGGGTACAATAAAAACTTTCATATAAAGTGCATTGAATACTATGAGAAGTTTGATTCTTTATGATTGTTTTGAGATATGAAGATGGCGATGTTAGGGTCATGCTAGTTGAGTAGTTGTGAATTTGAGAGATACTTGTGTTAAAGTTTGTGATTCCCGTAGCATGCACGTATGGTGAACCGTTATGTGATGAAGTCGGAGCATGATTTATTTTTTGATTGTCTTCCTTATGAGTGGCGGTCGGGGACGAGCGATGGTCTTTTCCTACCAATCTATCCCCCTAGGAGCATGTGCGTAATACTTCGTTTCGATAACTAATAGATTTTTGCAATAAGTATGTGAGTTCTTTATGACTAATGTTGAGTCCATGGATTATACACACTCTCACCCTTCCACCATTGCTAGCCTCTCTAATACCGCGCACCTTTCGCCGGTATCATACACACACCATATACCTTCCTCAAAACAGCCACCATACCTGCCTATTATGGCATTTCCATAGCCATTTCGAGATATATTGCCATGCAAATTTCCACCAGTTAGTTTATTATGACACGCTCCATCATTGTAATATTCCACCTTCATAATTTTTTCATACATGTCACTCTTGATCAATTGCACATCCCGGTACATCGTCGGAGGCATTCACATAGTCATATTTCATTCTGAGTATCGAGTTGTAGGTAAATAAAAGTGTGATGATCATCATTATTAGAGCATTGTCCTAGTGAGGAAAGGATGATGCAGACTATGATTCCCCCACAAGTCGGGATGAGACTCCAGACGAAAAAAGAAAGAAAAAAAGAGGCCATAAAAAGGCCCAAATAAAAAAATGAGAGCAAAAGAGAGGGGGGGGGGCAATGCTACTATCCTTTTTCCACACTTGTGTTTCGAAGTAGCACCATGATCTTCATGATAGAGAGTCTCTTATGTTGTCACTTTCATATACTAGTGGGAATTTTTCATTATGGAATTTGGCTTGTATATTCCAATGACGGGCTTCCTCAAAATGCCCTAGCTCTTCATGAGCAAGCAAGTTGGATGCACACCCACTTAGTTTCTTTTGTTGAGCCTTCATACATTTATAGCTCCAGTGCTTCCATTGCATGGAAATCCCTAATCACTCACATTGATATCTATTGACAGGCATCTCCATAGCCCGTTGATACGCCTAGTTGATGTGAGACTATCTTCTCTCTTTTGTCTTCTCCACAAGCACCATTCTATTCCACCTATAGTGCTATATCCATGGCTCACGCTCATGTATTGCATGAAGATTGAAAAAGTTTGAGAACATCAAAAGTATGAAACAATTGCTTGGCTTGTCTTCGGGGTTGTGCATGATTTAAATATTTTGTATGATGAAGATAGAGCATAGCCGGACTATACGATTTTGTAGGGATAGCTTTCTTTGGCCATGTTATTTTGAGAAAACACAATTGCTTGGTTAGTATACTTGAAGTATTATTGTTTTTATGTCAATATTAAACTTTTGTTTTGAATCTTTCGGATCTGAACATTCATGCAACAATAAAGAAGATTACATTCAAAATTATGTTAGGTAGCATTCCACATCAAAAATTCTGTTTTTATCATTTACCTACTTGAGGACGAGCAAGAATTTAGCTTGGGATGCTTGGTACGTCTCCAACGTATCTATAATTTTTGATTGTTCCATGCTATTATATTATCTGTTTTGGATGTTTAATGGGATTTAATATGCACTTTTATATTATTTTTGGGACTAACCTATTAATCGAAGGCCTAGTGCAAATTGCTATTTTTTGCCTATTTCAGTGTTTCACAGAAAAGGAATATCAAACGGAATCTAAACGGAACGAAACCTTCGCGAGGCTCTTTTTTGGAACAAACACAATCTAGGAGACTTGGAGTGGAGGTCAAGGAAGCAACGAGGCGACCACAAGGTAGGGAGGCATGCCCAGGGGGTAGGCACGCCCCCCACCCTCGTGGCCCCACCGAGCTCCACCGACCTACTTCTTTCGCCTATATATACTCTTATACCCTGAAAACATCCAATGGAGCCACCAAACCACTTTTCCACCACCGCAACCTTCTGTACCCGTGAGATCCCATTTGGGGACCTTTTCCGGCGATCTGCCGGAGGGGGATTCAATCACGGAGGGCTTCTACATCAACACCATAGCCTCTCCGATGATGTGTGAGTAGTTTACCACAGACCTTCGGGTCCATAGTTATTAGCTAGATGGCTTCTTATCTCTCTTTGGTTCTCAATACAAAGTTCTCCTCGGTGTTCTTGGAGATCTATTCGAATTTAATACTTTTTGCGATGTGTTTGCCGAGAACGGATGAATTGTGGGTTTATGATCAAGATTATCTATGAACAATATTTGATTCTTCTCTGAATTCTTATATGCATGATTTGATATCTTTGCAAGTCTCTTCAAATTTTCGATTTAGTTTGGCCTACTAGATTGATCTTTCTTGCAATGGGAGAAGTGCTTAGCTTTGGGTTCAATCTTGCAGTGCTCGATTACAGTGACAGAAAGGGAACCGACACGTATTGTATTGTTGCCATCGAGGATAAAAAGATGGGGTTTATATCATATTGGTTGAGTTTATCCCTCTACATCATGTCATCTTGCCTAATGTGTTACTCTGTTCTTATGAACTTAATGCTCTAGATGCATGCTGGATAGCGGTCGATGTGTGGAGTAATAATAGTAGATGCAGAATCGTTTCGGTCTACTTGATACGGACGTGATGCCTATGTTCATGATCATGCCTAGATATTCTCATTATTATGGCTTTTCTATCAATTGCTCGGTAGTAATTTGTTCACCCACCATAATATATGCTATCTTGAGAGAAGCCACTAGTGAACCCTATGGCTCCCGGGTCTATTTTACATCATATTAGTTTCCCGTCAACTTGCCAATTTCTGTCGCCGTTTATTTTGCAATCTTTACTTTCCTATCTATACAACAAAAATAGCAAAAATATTTATCTTATTATCTTTACCAGATCTCACTTTTGCAAGTGGCCGTGAAGGGATTGACAACTCCTTTATTGCGTTGGTTGCAGGGTTCTTGATTGTTTGTGCAGGTACTAGGTGACTTGCGTGTAGTCTCCTACTAGATTGATGCCTTGGTTCTCAAAAACCGAGAGAAATACTTACACTACTCTGCTGCATCACCCTTTTCTCTTCAAGGGAAAACCAATGCATGCTCAAGAGGTAGCACATCTACGCATAGACCTGGCTCTAATGCCACTATTAGGGAACGCAGTATTTCAAAATTTTCCTACGATCAAGCAAGATCTATCTAGGGATGCATAGCAACGAGAGGGGAGAGTGTGTCTACGTACCCTCGTAGACCGAAAGCGGAAGCGTTAAGAAACGCGGTTGATGTAGTCAAACGTCTTCGCGATCCTACCGATCAAGTACCAAACGCACGGCACCCCCGCGATCTGCACACGTTCAGCTCGGTGACGTCCCTCGTACTCTTGATCCAGTTGAGGCCTAGGGAGAGTTCCGTCAGCACGACAGTGCGTTGATGGTGATAATGAAGTTACCGGCGCAGGGCTTGCCTAAGCACTACGACGATATGACCGAGGTATGTATCTGTGGAGGGGGCACCGCACACGTCTAAAACAATTGTCAACTTGTGTGTATATGGGGTGCCCCCTCCCCCATATATAAAGGAGGGGAGGAGGGGGCCGGCCGGCCCTCATGGTGCGCCCCCAAGGGGGGATTGCTACTCCTACTAGGAGTAGGTTTCCCCCCTTTCCTAGTCGGAAGGAAGGGGAAGAAGAGAAGAAGGAAAGGGCGGCTGGCCCCCCTCCCAATTCGGATTGGGCTTGGGGGCGCACCCCCACCTCTTGGCCTCCTCCTCTCTCTTCCACTAAAGCTCATGTAGGCCCATTAAGCCCCCGGAGGGTTCCGGTAACCCCCCGGTACTCCGGTATATGCCCGAACTCATCCGAAACCATTCCGGTGTCCAAACATAACCTTCCAATATATCAATCTTCATGTCTCGACCATTTCAAGACTCCTTGTCATGTCTGTGATCACATTCGGGACTCTGAACTACCTTCGGTACATCAAAACACATAAACTCATAATACCGATCGTCATCAACCACTAAGCGTGCGGACCCTACGGGTTCGAGAACTATGTAGACATGACCGAGACTCATCTCCGGTCAATAACCAATAGTGGAACCTGGATGCTCATATTGGTTCCTACATGTTCTACAAAGATCTTTATCGGTCAAACCGCATAACAACATATGTTGTTCGCTTTGTCATCGATATGTTACTTGCCCCAGATTCGATTGTCGGTATCATCATACCTAGTTCAATCTCATTACCGGCAAGTCTCTTTACTCATTTCGTAATGCAACATCCCGTAACTAACTCATTAGTCACATTGCTTGCAAGGCTTATAGTGATGTGCATTACCGAGAGGGCCCAGAGATACCTCTCCGACAATCGGAGTGACAAATCCTAATCTCGATCTATGCCAACTCAACAAACACCATCGGAGACACCTGTAGAGCATATTTATAATCACCCAGTTATGTTGTGACGTTTGATAGCACACTAAGTGTTCCTCCGGTATTCGGGAGTTGCATAATCTCATAGTCATAGGAACATGTATAAGTCATGAAGAAAGTAATAGCAACAAACTAAACGATCATAGTGCTAAGCTAACGGATGGGTCTTGTCCTGTTGGAAATATACCCTAGAGGCAATAATAAATTGATTATTATTATATTTCCTTGTTCATGATAATTGTCTTTTATTCATGCTATAACTGTATTATCCGGAAATCGTAAATACACGTGTGAATACATAGACCACAATATGTCCCTAGTAAGCCTCTAGCTGACTAGCTCGTTGATCAATAGATGGTTACGGTTTCCTGACCATGGACATTGGATGTCATTGATAACGGGATCACATCATTAGGAGAATGATGTGATGGACAAGACCCAATCCTAAGCCTAGCACAAAGATCGTAGTTCGTATGCTAAAGCTTTTCTAATGTCAAGTATCTTTTCCTTAGACCATGAGATTGTGCAACTCCCGGATACTGTAGGAATGCTTTGGGTGTACCAAACGTCACAACGTAATTGGGTGGCTATAAAGGTGCATTACAGGTATCTCCGAAAGTGTCTGTTGGGTTGGCACGAATCGAGACTGGGATTTGTCACTCCGTGTAAACGGAGAGGTATCTCTGGGCCCACTCGGTAGGACATCATCATAATGTGCACAATGTGACCAAGGGGTTGATCACGGGATGATGTGTTACGGAACGAGTAAAGAGACTTGCCGGTAACGAGATTGAACAAGGTATCGGTATACCGACGATCGAATCTCGGGCAAGTAAAATACCGCTAGACAAAGGGAATTGTATACGGGATCGATTGAGTCCTTGACATCGTGGTTCATCCGATGAGATCATCGTGGAACATGTGGGAGCCAACATGGGTATCCAGATCCCGCTGTTGGTTATTGATCGGAGAACGTCTCGGTCATGTCTGCATGTCTCCCGAACCCGTAGGGTCTACACACTTAAGGTTCGATGACGCTAGGGTTATAAAGGAAGCTTGTATGTGGTTACCGAATGTTGTTCGGAGTCCCGGATGAGATCCCGGACGTCACGAGGAGTTCCGGAATGGTCCGGAGGTAAAGATTTATATATAGGAAGTCCTGTTTCGGCCATCGGGACAAGTTTCGGGGTCATCGGTATTGTACCGGGACCACCGGAAGGGTCCCGGGGGCCCACCGGGTGGGGCCACCTGCCCCGGGGGTCCACATGGGCTGTAGGGGGTGCGCCTTGGCCTACATGGGCCAAGGGCACCAGCCCCAAGAGGCCCATGCGCCTAGGGAACCCTAGAGGGAAGAGTCCTCAAGGGGGAAGGCACCTCCGAGGTGCCTTGGGGAGGATGGACTCCTCCCCCCCTCTTGGCCGCACCCCTTTCTTGGAGGAAGGGGCAAGGCTGCGCCTCCCCCCTCTCCCTTGCCCCTATATATAGTGGAGGGGAGGGAGGGCATCCACACCTGAGCCCTTGGCGCCTCCCTCCCTCCCGTGACACCTCCTCCTCTCCCGTAGGTGCTTGGCGAAGCCCTGCAGGATTGCCACGCTCCTCCATCACCACCACGCCGTTGTGCTGCTGCTGGATGGAGTCTTCCTCAACCTCTCCCTCTCTCCTTGCTGGATCAAGGCGTGGGAGACATCGTCGAGCTGTACATGTGTTGAACGCGGAGGTGCCGTCCGTTCGGCACTAGGATCATCGGTGATCTGAATCACGACGAGTACGACTCCATCAACCCCGTTCACTTGAACGCTTCCGCTTAGCGATCTACAAGGGTATGTAGATGCACTCTCCTTCTACTCGTAGCTGGTTTCTCCATAGATAGATCTTGGTGACGCGTAGGAAAATTTTGAATTTCTGCTACGTTCCCCAACAGTGGCATCATGAGCTAGGTCTATTGCGTAGATTCTTTGCACGAGTAGAACACAAAGTAGTTGTGGGCGTTGATGTTTTTCAATATGCTTACCGTTACTAGTCCAATCTTGTTTCGACGGTATTGTGGGATGAAGCGGCCCGGACCGACCTTACACGTACTCTTACGTGAGACAGGTTCCACCGATTGACATGCACTTGGTGCATAAGGTGGCTAGCGGGTGCTAGTCTCTCCCACTTTAGTCGGAACGGATTCGATGAAAAGGGTCCTTATGAAGGGTAAATAGCAATTGGCATATCACGTTGTGGTTTTGCGTAGGTAAGAAACGTTCTTGCTAGAAACCCATAGCAGCCACGTAAAACATGCAAACAACAATTAGAGGACGTCTAACTTGTTTTTGCAGGGTATGCTATGTGATGTGATATGGCCAAGAAGAATGTGATGAATGATATGTGATGTATGAGATTGATCATGTTCTTGTAATAGGATTCATGACTTGCATGTCGATGAGTATGACAACCGGCAGGAGCCATAGGAGTTGTCTTTATTTTTTGTATGACCTGCGTGTCATTGAAGAACGCCATGTAACTTACTTTACTTTATTGCTAAACGCGTTAGCCATAGAAGTAGAAGTAGTCGTTGGCGTGACAACTTCATGAAGACACGATGATGGAGATCATGATGATGGAGATCATGGTGTCATGCCGGTGACGATGATGATCATGGAGCCCCGAAGATGAAGATCAAAAGGAGCAAAATGATATTGGCCATATCATGTCACTATTTGATTGCATGTGATGTTTATCATGTTTATGCATCTTGTTTACTTAGGATGATGGTAGTAAATAAGATGATCCCTTACAACAATTTCAAGAAGTGTTCTCCCCTAACTGTGCACCGTTGCTACAGTTCGTCGCTTCTAAGCACCACGTGATGATCGGGTGTGATGGATTCTTACGTTGACATACAACGGGTGTAAGACAGTTTTACACAGCGAAAACACTTAGGGTTAACTTGACGAGCCTAGCATGTGCAGACATGGCCTCAGAACACGGAGACCGAAAGGTCGAGCATGAGTCGTATAGTAGATACGATCAACATGAAGATGTTCACCGATGAAGACTAGTCCGTCTCACGTGATGATCGGACACGGCCTAGTTGACTCGGATCATGTAATCACTTAGATGACTAGAGGGATGTCTATCTAAGTGGGAGTTCATAAGATGAACTTAATTATCCTGAACATAGTCAAAAGACCCTTTGCAAATTATGACGTAGCTCGCGCTATAGTTCTACTGTTTAGATATGTTCCTAGAGAAAATTATAGTTGAAAGTTGATGGTAGCGATTATGCGATCAGTAGAAAGCTTATGTCCTTAATGCACCGCTCAGTATGCTGAACCCCAACGTCATTTGTCGATGTTGCGAACATCAGACATACACGTTTTGATAACTACGTGATAGTTCAGTTAAATGGTTTAAGTAGAGGCACCAAAGACGTTTTCGAAACGTCGCGGAACATATGAGATGTTTCGAGGGCTGAAATTAGGATTTCAGGCTCGTGCCCACGTCAAGAGGTATGAGACCTCCGACGATTTTCTTAGCCTGCAAATTAAGGGAGAAAAGCTCAATCGTTGAGCTTGTGCTCAGATTGTCTGAGTGCAACAATCACTTGAATCAAGTGGGAGTTGATCTTCCAGATGAGATAGTGATGTTTCCCCAAAGTCATTGCCACCAAGCTGCTAGAGCTTCGTGATGAACTATAACATATCAGGGATAAATAAGATGATCCTTGAGGTATTCACGATGTTTGACACCGCGAAAGTAGAAATCAAGAAGGAGCATCAATTGTTGATGGTTGGTGAAACCACTAGTTTCAAGAAGGGCAAGGGAACAAAGGGATACTTCATGAAACGGCAATTCAGCTGCTGCTCAAATGAAGAAACCCAAGGTTGAACCCAAACCCGAGACTAAGTGCTTCTGTAATAAGGGGAACAACCACTAGAGCAGCATTACCCTAGATACTTGGTAGATGAGAAGGCTGGCAAGGTCAATAGAAGTATATTGGATATACATTATGTTAATATGTACTTTACTAGTACTCCTAGTAGCACCAGGGTATTAGATACCGGTTCGGTTGCTAAGTGTTAGTAACTCGAAATAAAAGCTACGGAATAAAACGGAGACTGGCTAAAGGTGAGCTGACGATATGTGTTGGAAGTGTTTCCAAGTTTGATGTGATCTAACATCGCATGCTCCCTCTACCATCAAGATTAGTATTAAACCTGAATAAGTGCTCTTGCACCTAAAGGAATGGTTTATTGAATCTTGATCGTAGGGATACACATTTTCATGCCAAAAGATATAAGATAGTAATGATAGTACCACTTACTTGTGGCACTGCCATGTAAGTCATAATGGTATAAAACGCATGAAGAAGCTCCATGTTGATGGATCTTTGGACTCACTCATTTTTGAAAAGTTTGAGACATGCGAACCATGTCTATTGGTATA
>NC_041388.1:257507075-257536624 GCF_002162155.2 Triticum dicoccoides
TATATGCATGAAGAAACTCCATGCAAATGGACCGTTTGAACTCACTTGATTTTGAATCACTTGAGATATGCAAATCATACCACATGGGCAAGATGACTGAAAAGCCTCGGTTTCAGTAAGATGGAACAAGATAGCAACTTGTTGGAAGTAACACATTTTGATGTGTGCAGTCCAATGAGTGCTGAGGCATGCAGTGAATATCGTTATGTTCTTACTTCACAGATGATTCGAGTAGATGTTGAGAATATTTACTTGATGAAACACAAGTCTGAATTATTGAATGGTTCAAGTAATTTCAGAGTGAAGTAGAAGATCATTGTGACAAGAGGATAAAATGTCTATGATACGATCATAGAGATGAATATCTGAGTTACGAGTTTTGGCACACAATTAAGACATTGTGGAAATTGTTTCGCAATTAATACCGCCTGGAACACCATAGTGTGATGGTGTGTCCGAACATCATAACTGCACCCTATTGGATATGATGCGTACCATGATGTCTCTTATCGAATTACCACTATCGTTCATGGGTTAGGCATTAGAGACAACCACATTCACTTTAAATAGGGCACCACGTAATTCCGTTGAGATGACACCGTATGAATTATGGTTTAGAGAAACCTAAGTTGTCGTTTCTTAAAAGTTTGGGGCTGCGACGCTTATATGAAAAAGTTTCAGGTTGATAAGCTCGAAACCAAAGCGGATAAAATGCATCTTCATAGGAAACCCAAAACAGTTGGGTATACCTCCTAATTCAGATCCGAAAGCAATATGGATTGTTTCTAGAATCGGGTCCTTTCTCGAGGAAAAGTTTCTCTCGAAAGAATTGAGTGGGAGGATGGTGGAGACTTGATAAGGTTATTGAACCGTCACTTCAACTAGTGTATAGCAGGGCACAAAGAGTTGTTCCTGTGGCACCTACACCAATTGAAGTGGAAGCTTATGATAGTGATCATGAAACTTCAGATCAAGTCACTCCCAAACCTAGTGGGATGACAAGGATGCGTACTACTTCAGAATGGTACGTAATCCTGTCTTGGAAGTCATGTTGCTAGACAACAATGAACCTACGAGCTATGGAGAAGCAATGGTGGGCCCGAATTCCGACGAATGGCTCAAAGCCATATAATCCGAGAAAGGATCCATATATGAAAACAAAGTGTAGACTTTGGCAGAACAACTCGATGGTCGTAAGGCTGTTGAGTGCAGATGGATTTTAAAAGGAAGATGGACAATGATGGTAAGTATCACCATTAAGAAAGCTCGACTTGTCGTTAAGATGTTTTTCGACAAGTTCAAGGAGTTGACTACGATGAGAGCGTAGCGATGCTAAGAGTCTGTTGGAATTATATTAGCAATTACTGCATCATTTATGAAATCTTGCAGATAGGATGTCAAAACATTGTTTCCTCGACGATTTTCTTGAGGAAAGGTTGTATGTGATACAACCGAAAGGTTTTGTCAATCCTGAAAGATGCTAATAAGTATGCAAAGCTCCAGCTATCCTTCTGAGGACTGGAGTAAGCATCTCGGAGTTGGAATGTATGCTTTGATGAGATGATCAAAGATTTTGGGTTTATACAAAGTTTATGAGAAACTTGTATTTCCAAAGAAGTGAGTGGGAGCACTATAGAATTTCTGATGAGTATATGTTGTTGACATATTGTTGATCAGAAATGACGTAGGATTTCTGGAAAGCATATAGGGTTATTTGGAAAGTGTTTTTCAATGGAAAGCCTGGATTAAGCTACTTGAACATTGAGCATCAAGATCTATGAGGATAGATCAAAACGCTTAATAGTACTTTCAAATGAGCACATACCTTGACATGATCTTGAAGGTGTTCAAGATGGATCAGTCAAAGAAAGAGTTTTTGCCTGAGTTGTAAGGTATGAAGTTAAGACTTAAAGCTCGACCACGGCAGAATAGAGAGAAAGGACGAAGGTCGTCCCCTATGCTTAAGACATAGGCTCTACAGTATGCTATGCTGTGTACCGCACCTGAAGTGTGCCTTGCCATGAGTGAGTCAAGGGGTACAAGAGTGATCCAAGAATGGATCACAGGACAGCGGTCAAAGTTATCCTTAGTAACTAGAGGACTAAGGAATTTTCTCGATTATGGAGGTGGTAAAAGAGTTCGTCGTAAAGGGTTACGTCGATGCAAGCTTAACACCTATCCGGATAGCTCTGAGTGGAGATACCGGATACGTATAATGGAGCAACGATTTAGAATAGCTCCAGGTAGAACAATTATTTGGAATAGCTCCAAATAGAACGTGGTAGCTGCATCTAGGAGATGACATAGAGATTTGTAAAGCACACATGATCTGAAAGGTTCAGACCCGTTGACTATAACCTCTCTCACAAGCATAACATGATCAAACCCAGAACTCATCGAGTGTTAATCACATGGTAAATGTGAACTAGATTATTGACTCTAGTAAACTCTTTGGATGTTAGTCACATGGGGATGTGACCTTGAGTGTTAATCACATATCAATGTGAACTGGATTATTGACTCTAGTGCAAGTGGGAGACTATTGGAAATATGCCCTAGAGGCAATAATAAATTGATTATTATTATATTTCCTTGTTCATGATAATTGTCTTTTATTCATGCTATAACTGTATTATCCGGAAATCGTAAATACACGTGTGAATACATAGACCACAATATGTCCCTAGTAAGCCTCTAGTTGACTAGCTCGTTGATCAATAGATGGTTACGGTTTTCTGACCATGGACATTGGATGTCATTGATAACGGGATCACATCATTAGGAGAATGATGTGATGGACAAGACCCAGTCCTAAGCCTAGCACAAAGATCGTAGTTCGTATGCTAAAGCTTTTCTAATGTCAAGTATCTTTTCCTTAGACCATGAGATTGTGCAACTCCCGGATACTGTAGGAATGCTTTGGGTGTACCAAACGTCACAACGTAACTGGGTGGCTATAAAGGTGCATTACAGGTATCTCCGAAAGTGTCTGTTGGGTTGGCACGAATCGAGACTGGGATTTGTCACTCCGTGTAAACGGAGAGGTATCTCTGGGCCCACTCGGTAGGACATCATCATAATGTGCACAATGTGACCAAGGGGTTGATCACAGGATGATGTGTTACGGAACGAGTAAAGAGACTTGCCGGTAACGAGATTGAACAAGGTATCGGTATACCGACGATCGAATCTCGGGCAAGTAAAATACCGCTAGACAAAGGGAATTGTATACGGGATCGATTGAGTCCTTGACATCGTGGTTCATCCGATGAGATCATCGTGGAACATGTGGGAGCCAACATGGGTATCCAGATCCCGCTGTTGGTTATTGACCGGAGAACGTCTCGGTCATGTCTGCATGTCTCCCGAACCCGTAGGGTCTACACACTTAAGGTTTGATGACGCTAGGGTTATAAAGGAAGCTTGTATGTGGTAACCAAATGTTGTTCGGAGTCCCGGATGAGATCCCGGACGTCACGAGGAGTTCCGGAATGGTCCGGAGGTAAAGATTTATATATAGGAAGTCCTGTTTCGGCCATCGGGACAAGTTTCGGGGTCATCGGTATTGTACCGGGACCACCGGAAGGGTCCCGGGGGCCCACCGGGTGGGGCCACCTGCCCCGGGGGGCCACATGGGCTGTAGGGGGTGCGCCTTGGCCTACATGGGCCAAGGGCACCAGCCCCTAGAGGCCCATGCGCCAAGATAAAGGAAAAAGGGGAGAGTCCTAAAGGGGGAAGGCACCTCCGAGGTGCCTTGGGGAGGATGGACTCCTCCCCCCTCCTTAGCCGCACCCCTTTCTTGGAGTAGGGGGCAAGGCTGCGCCTCCCCCTTCTCCCCTGCCCCTATATATAGTGGAGGGGAGGGAGGGCATCCATACCTGAGCCCTTGGCGCCTCCCTCCCTCCCGTGACACCTCCTCCTCTCTCGTAGGTGCTTGGCGAAGCCCTGCAGGATTGCCACGCTCCTCCATTACCACCACGCCGTTGTGCTGCTGCTGGATGGAGTCTTCCTCAACCTCTCCCTCTCTCCTTGCTGGATCAAGGCGTGGGAGACATCGTCGAGCTGTACGTGTGTTGAACGCGGAGGTGCCGTCCGTTCGGCACTAGGATCATCGGTGATCTGAATCACGACGAGTACGACTCCATCAACCCCGTTCACTTGAACGCTTCCGCTTAGCGATCTACAAGGGTATGTAGATGCACTCTCCTTCTACTCGTTGCTGGTCTCTCCATAGATAGATCTTGGTGATTCGTAGGAAATTTTTTGAATTTCTGCTACGTTCCCCAACATGTCCATCATATCATTCTCTAATGATGTGATCCCGTTCATCAAGTAACAAAACATGTCTATGGCTAGGAAACTTAACCATCTTTGATTAACGAGCTAGTCAAGTAGAGGCATACTAGGGACAGTCTGTTTGTCTATGTATTCACACATGTATCAAGTTTCGGATTAATACAATTCTAGCATGAATAATAAACATTTATCATGATAAGGAAATATAAATAACAACTTTATTATTGCCTCTAGGGCATATTTCCTTCAAGAAGGTCCTAATAGCTACATGTGGCTTCAAAGGAAGGTTGTATGGCTCATTTGCATAAAAGCTAATTTTGTTTGAAAACAATATAGCAGTTGGATAAAAGCAGTTTTGATGAAAACATGTTTTATCTCCAAAATAACTTTCATCACAATGAGGATCATCAATCAACTCACACTCTTCATAGGTTCCAAGAATAGGGGAAAAGAGGGAATAAGCAAGACAGGTCATGTACGTCAAGAAAGATTCATGTGTCTTCCATGACTGTGGACACAACTATTTGAATAGTTTTACACTCTACAGAGGTTGTAAACTTTACCCACACGACACAATCCCGACTTGTTGCCACTAGCCGTCGCTAGAGTAGTACACCATTTGGTATAACGGCAGGGAGCTTGTGACAAGGTCTTTCATTAGACCACACTTACTATGCCAAGCCCACTAGGTTTCAAGACGGAAGTAATCGCAGTTCATAGTCCGGGCCCCCCTTTTGTGCCGAGGATACTCCTCGCAAGGCAGCTATCCCATCTGCGGTACGGCAATGATGACAATAAGAGTGAACTAACTAATTAACCAAGCCAGTGCCCATATAGCATGTGGCTGTACTATTATCACAATCTTCAAATCCAAAACTTATTAGGCATCATGCGGCACGGACGACTGATTGCCCCCTACTTCAACCTGTGAAGGGCAGCCAATCGCTCCTCCAATCCTTGTTTCTGTTATCGCCCGCGCCAGTATTCAGATGGTAAGTTTCACCGAGAGTAGAAGAGAGTAGAGGAGATCAACAAGGGCCAGGTGACCTAGCTCAGCAATAAGTTTCAAGTGTCAATGACCCAAAGGTCACTCAACAAAACACCTATAGGGTAATAAGCATGTCTAAGCATTTCTACTCTACTAGAATACTATATAATTTTACTCAAGTGTCAAGTGAATATGCGACAAGCATATCAAGGTAATGTGTCAATCGACACGCTAGCTACGAGATTAAAAAGCGTGCATATAGTAACCATAAAACTCAATGCAATTTTGTAAAACATATGATAAGTATGATCAAAGAAGGAGGCATGCCTTCGTTGTTGAGTCCTTCTTCCGTAACCTGATTCTGTCCGTATCCAACATCGTCGTCACTCTCTACTCGTTGTAACGATAGCAAAAGAAATCAAATAAGTACCAAAGCAAAAGTAAATCCAAATAACACCAAAACAAATTAAGATTCGATGGATAACAAGATATTGATCAAGATGGAGATTCCAAAATGAGGTAGCATGGTAGGGAGGTAACAGATATGATTCAAGAAGTGACAGGGTTTAGGTGGAAAGGCTAAGGAAGGATTGCCAACAAGACTAACATTTAGATATGAACTATGTTACGAACCACTAGTAGTTCCCACTACACATCTTAGAGAAATTGGAAACTACCATATCACAAACACAATGGCATCAACACACATGGAATGGAACCAAGGTATGAATTTAACTACACAACCACAACATGGCATGATAAACATTAAAGTTAACCACAATATTTGTAATGGTCAATAGCAACCAAACATGTCAACTATAAGCTAATTCAAAAAGGAAGCATTCCCTAAGATAACCAAACCAACATTATAAACCATACTAGTCAAGCAATCAAACATCTGAAAATGGGAGAATAGGAGATTTTTAACAATGTCTTCAAAACATGGGAGTTTCGAAGACAAACGATAGAAATAAACCTATTACCATAAAGCGGAAGGTAGACTACACTAGGCAAGCCATAGTCAAGTATTCAATGAAGTGAAAGCACAAAGACTAATAACAGCTAGGCAGTATGGATCAGGATGGAAGATAGTATGAAGCTAATCAGAACAAGTAGTCATGCAGTGAAGACAAAAAGATAATGCAAATAGGCAATGACTACACAAGGACCAACTGCAAATAAGGAGATGGGAAGGATAGAACCAGTGGCTCATTGAAGACAATGATTTGTTGGACCAGTTCCAGTTGCTATGACAACTGTACGTCTGGTTAGGGAGGCTGAGATTTAACTCAGAAGACCATGTCTTCACCTTATTCCCCTTGAGCTAAGGACACCCAGTCCTCGCCCAATCACTCTGGTAAGTCTTCAAGGTGGACTTCCAAACCTTCACAGACTTTGTTTACTGGCGATCCACAATGACTCTTGGATGCTCAGAACATGACGCCTAACCGGCTGGAGGATTCATAGTCCTCAAGTGTAAGAAGTCTTCAGATCACACAGACAGGAAGACTTCAGTGATGCCTAACACTCTTTGGCTCTGGGTGTATAGGGCTTTGTCCTCACAAGGATTTCTCTCTCGAAGGCTTTGAGGTGGGCTACTCTCAAACGACAAAAGTCGTGCACTAACTCTGAGCAGCCAACCAATTTATGGTGTAGGGGGTGGGCTATTTATAGCCACTAGGCAACCCGACCTGATTTGTCTGAAATGACCCTAGGTCACTAAGGAACTGACACGTGTTCCAACAATCAGATTTCAAACACACACGACAACTTTACTTGGGCTACAAGCAAAGCTGACTTATCCAGCTCTGGATAAGATTTGCTCTCATTGTCTTCGCTCGAAGACATAGGATTTTGGTTAAGCATCACTTCAGTCATTTTGACTGGTTCACTTGGACCCCACTTAACAGTACGGTGGTTCCTATGACTCCACAAAGAAGAAAAGGAAACAACGAAACAACTAAGTCTCCGCGCTCCATAGTCTTCACCCAATGTTTTCTCTTGTCATAGTCTTCAATGTGAATATCTTCACATACCACCTTTGTCTTAAATGTCTTCATACATTTTTAGGGGTCATCTCCGGTAGGAAAACCGAACCATTGAGAGACTACTACCCGTGTTATCCTGCAGTTCTCACAAAACATTAGTCCCTCAACCAGGTTTGTCGTCAATACTCCAAAACCAACTAGGGGTGGCACTAGATGCACTTATAATCTCCCCCTTTTTGGTGATTGATGACAAACTGGTTGAAGTTTTCAACGGGGATAAAAGTATGTGAAATTGTAAAGGATTTATGTATTGTCTTAGTAAGTAGCAGGAAGGCTCCCCCTGAAGATGTGCATATAAGTATTTTTCTTTTGAATGCAAATGCACATGGCAGGTTGTACTTGCGGAGCTCCTCTTCTACTTAAGAAGACAATTCATCATGCATGAAAAGATATATCGAAGATAATGACATGCATAATGAAGAATGGACGTCTGCAAAATGACTTCGTGCGGAATTTATCGTCGCACATGCGGAATTTATCATCGCATCACATAGTGTCGAAAAGGTAGCAGACGACCATCAAGTTTAAGTGTTACAATTCAAAAACGAGCCAAATGTATCAAAAGCGAGAGTTGTAAGCACTTTTCAAACGAATAGCAACCACCCAAATGGACCTGCTTGAAGACTATCAACTCATATGCTTCTCCCCCTTTTGTCAGTAAGGACCAAAAAGGTTTGAAGACATAGCTTCTACTCGTTCCCATGAGGAGTAGGTGAAGCAGTAGGGTCGTCGTTGAGGTACGGTGGTGCAGAAGAACTTGGTGCAGTGTCGACACGCGCTGAAGGTGGAGGTGGTGAAGTGGCATCATCTTGATCATCTATGACTCTGGCATTCACCATAGCAGCTGAGGAAGAATAGTTAGAGTCTTCAAGTGAGGGAGTCCGACGCAAGTGAGCATTCCTTGGAGGAGTGGAGTCAAACTTGAATCTTTTTGTGAAGCCATCGTCTTGAAGATCTGCTTCAGCAGTGAGCAATGTAAAACTCTTCCAGGACCTCCGACAGGTTTCATGTGTAACAAAGGCATTCTTCGTGGCAAGATTGCGAATGCGATTGACATCCACCAAGAGGCTTTGCATCTTACGCTTAAGCCAGTCATGATGCTTATCCTGTTTCTGATGTAGAGCGACGAGAAGCTCTCGGTCATTGAGAACACGAGATTGCTTCTGAGGCCTTTGGGCATTGGTGCTTCCAGTGGCTTCAGTTTGGGCGCGAGGGGCACTGTGTTGCCAGCCAAGGGATAAACACGAGAGACGGCCTGAACTCCTTCAATGGGCTGGGTGAAGCTTTGACGATCAACATTGTGAAGATAAATTGGATCCTTTGCAGGCTCTGGGTAAATGGCTTCAACAGACAGATCAACCTCTGGCAACAATACGAGATGATTGCACGCAGACGGCTGATAGTTGAAGGCAGAGTGAAGCTTGATAAGGTGCATTACCCATGGAGCATAGAACTTCAGACCGAAGATGTCAGAGCCAGATGCAGCCAACTTCCTGATGAAGAAGTCTTGAGCATTGAAGTTGATGCCATTGAAGATATAGAAAACCAAAGTCTTCATTGCTCCTTCAAGCTTCGCTGCAGATGAATGTCCTTTGACAGGCCATAGAGTTTTTCTGATGATATGGTAAATGGTGCGGGGCAGATACTCTAGGTCTTCGACAAAGAATTTCGTTGGGTATTCAGCGTCGCGTGGCAGAGGCTTCATCATGCTTAGCATTTGGCTCATGTTAGGCTCAGGCTTCTGGAAAATGCTCTCCAAAGCATTCTGGTGTTGTTGACAACCTGGTTCATAATATTCGCTAGGAGTGGGCAGGGCTGTAAGCTCAATGATGTCTTGGGCTTTAGCTTCATGATGGACATCACCCGTCATCCACTCAAGGATCCAAGTCTTCGGATCCCTGTTGTATCCATGAATGTGGAGGGTAGCATAGAATTGAAGCAGAAGTTCTTCATTCCAGTGTTCCTTGGCAGTCACAAAGTTGAGCAGACCCGCATCATGGAAGCAGTCAAGGGCTTCTACAAGGCATGGCAGTCCAGCAATGGCTTCGCAGTCTAGACGCATGTGAGGGAAAATGCGCCCTTGATTGTATAAGATGCAAGAATAGTAGTTGTGGTTGCTGATAACTCCAGAATTGATCCGAGGAGATTCTTGGCCTTGTGTAGGGGTTCTTTTCATTGTCAAAGAATGTGTTGTGTGCCTTGAATCCATTCAGATTAAACGATCCAGGTGACATTGCAGTACCTGGAAACCATGGTAGCCTTGGCTTTGACTTCTGGATCTGAGGCCCGTGCTCCACATGATAGTCAAATTGAGGTCCAGGAGCAGGCGGAGGAACCAGAATTGGCCAGCGGACGGTAACAAGCTGTCCACGATCATATGCTTGCTCGATGGTGTGTGGCCTGGGAGGTGGTACAGGAGCAGAGGCATTGACTTCAAGCTGCAGATTTGCATCAGGTGCAGCATTAGCTTCAGGTGCAGGGACATATGGCACCACATTAGCTTCAGGCGCCACATTAGCTTCAGCCATGACAACGTCATTGGCTTCAGTGTTGATGTTGGTGGCCGTCTTAGTATTGGTAACCTCCACTTCAGGAGACGGAGGGTCAGACATGTTCTCCTCGAGAACAATTTCAGGGTTGGACGGGGGTGTAGCAATTCTTTCTTCATCTCTTGGTTCTTCTTCTTAATCATCGGCTGATGCAGCCGGAATATCTTCAGCCATTTTGGCTTCAGATTCAGGGATGTTCGCAGTAGGAGAGGCTTCAGGAAAGACTTTGCGTGAAACGGATTGGCACTCTTCTCCTTCTAGAACACTTGACAATGTGACCTGTGGCCTTGATCCTTTGCGAAGCCTGCGAAACACTGGCGACGCCTGTGGAGATGGAGTTGGTTGGGCCTCAAGGTCTTCATTGTCAATCACCGGAGTGGTGACCTGTGGTGGGGGAGTAACTGGTGTTTCTTCATCACGAGGGGATTCTTGAGGGTGATCAGCCCATGAGTCATCCTAAGCAATTGGCGTCAATGGACGACCAATGCTGATGAGTTCGCTGTTCGTGAGAACAGGCAATGATCCCAAATTGTGCTCGATCTGAGGAAGGACTTCATCATCTTCAACATTGTCTTGATGACCAATGTCTTCAGCTGCGGTGGGGTCAACGGCTGGATTCTCTTCAGCTTCAGGAGCCTCTGTGGAAGCAGGCTCATGAACTACCAAATGACGTTCTTGATGTGCAGAGGAAGGACGAGCAACAAAAATTGGCTCGACAACAAGGGGCTCTGTGGAAGCAGCCCGGTCTCTCTTCTTTATTTTTCTTTTCTTGGTTGGTGGAGCATCATCAGTGGTGGCTTTGGTCTTGCGCTTTCTGGCTTCGGCTTCTGCTGCTCGCATTTTCTTGAACTCCGAAACCACTGTGGGGACCTTAAGCTTCGAGCCTGTCATACTGGCCGGGAAGACAATGCGAGGTTCTTCCTGCCTTGATGCTTCTGGTTGGGCCACAACAAGCTTCTTCTTCTTCTTGGTAGCCATTCTGGGGTCGATGCCTGGTCGCCCCAAAGCCTTGCGCTTTTCAGCTTCATTGTAGCCTTGAACACATTTGGCAGCAAGATTCTTCATGCGCTCACGAGAACCTTTTGCTTCTTCTCGTTTCTTGTGGAACGCCTCCTTGAGCTCATGCATCATGACCTTGAAGTTTTGAATGTCTTCAACATTGAGCTTGGCCATGTGCTTCTTGAACTGAGCCTTTTCATAGTCAATCTTGTGCTTCAGCTCAACAATCTTCTGGGCAAGAGCCAGCTCAGGAGCAATGGCTCCGTGGAAGGAGACGATGAGGCCAATTGGGAGCTGAAGATCATCAAAACTGAGGTCTGGGCTGTCAAACCACTCATCAATAAACTTGTACAGAATCTCCACATCAAAGAGGGGGAGATCATTGAAGATTTCTGCCTCTTGCTTGCTCTTTATCAATTGCTCAAGAGCGTCATCGCCAAGATCGTCGTCGCTAGACAGATCAATGGCGTCATTCTCGTTTCTCAAAACAGCAGCAGGGGTCAATGCTTGACCAGTTGGTTGCATGGGCTTTTTCAACTTGTCAGACTTGGAGATGCGAGAGAGATCTTCAGACTGCACACTGGCTTCAGGAGGTGCAGTGGCCAGAGGCATCGCCCGTGAGACCTTTGGTGCAGAGGAGGGCTTTGAAGCCTTTGGTTTCTTTTGCTTCACAGGCTTCAGTGGTGCAGGCGCTTCGTCAGAATCAGCGTCATCTGCAGAGTGGTCCACGGCTGCCCCTTGAATCTGAATGTGAGTGATGAGACATTCTAAGTTGTAGAAGGGCCCAACAAGATTAGGTTCAGCGTCGCGTGTGCCGTCAGCATGTGGCGCAGAGGGGCCTGGGTTGAAGTCTAATCCCAAAGACTTCTTGTTTTCCTTGGCCGAGTTCTTTGTAGACTGATAGTTGCGCTTGAACAGATTGTCATCTCGACACCATAGCAATGACGATGGGTCGACATCAGTAGGCCGTGGCCCTCGGATCATGCAAGGGTAAAATCCTTGAGCAATGGCTTCAGTTCTGGTCTTGGGTTAAAGATTTTTATAGAGAATATCTCCCCAAGGACGCGTGAGAGCATTCTTTTCAGCATACTCCTTGGTGACGAATCTGTACTTGAACCATTGCTCGGCCCAGTATCTTCGAATCCATTGGATTCGTGTCTTGCGCTGACCATAGCTTTCTTTGGGGTCAGTTTTGTATAGTTCATAGAGATCTTCGGGCAGGTCCATTGATGTACCCCCCACGGCATTGTCTGCCACCCTTCCTTGCTGATTTCTCTTTTGCCATGAAGTTTAGACTGAAAGGCTTCAGTACTGTCAAAGTCTTTCGTCTGCTGGTCAGACAGGAACTGGCTTCAGGAGAATTTATGTGATGCTGTAAGAACTCTGCAAATGAATGCATACTATGAGAACCGAGGGATTCTCCCACGGACATGTACCTGTGACAGCATTAGAGATGCGAGGGAAGGGGAAGAGGTCATATGCATTCTTAGAAGATTTTGAAGATAAATCAGTTTAGAAGACATTGACCTCATAGTGCGAAGACATTCACTCATATGTAGAGAGTTGGTTCCAGATTTGTACGAATCCACGAATAAGTACAAGTGAGGAATCTAACTACTTTGTGAAGCATAAGTGAACATACTAGGCATGCTATGAGATGCAAAACAAGATAGATCCAACTTTGTAGCAACAGAAACCACTTGTGGTTGAAAAGGATGAATCTATCAGATCAAAAAGACTGTAAAAAGAGTTTTTATTTACCACTCGAGGAATTGCTAGATAGAGTAGGAGATGAGGCCAAGCAGTTCGACCTTCCATGCCCTAACTTGGCAACGGAGGACACCTACGGCGACGGTGGAGAAGATGATGTCCGCGGCCGGCGTGATGACGGCGTCAGTGAGGTCGCGGCAGCTAAGCGCTTCGTCGTCGGTGTCGTCGAGGGCTAGCGGTGGCACTAGGGTTTGTGCGAGAGAGAAGTGGAAGAAGAGATAATGACTGGGGTGAGGCGTGTATTTATAGGGACAGGGACGGCACAGCGTTATTACGCAGGTGCCCCTGGCGGTTCACATCTGAAGGACACGTGGCGATCATGCAACACATCGGAGGTTGTTCCACGTTCCCACGTACGCCTGGATTGTCGGGTGGTCATTCCCGCTTCTCCGGGTTTCAGGTAAAAAGGATTGAGCATTGAAAACAGATTAATGGTTGTCTCTGTATCTTCTGCTGACAAGGACAAAGAGAAGACATTCGACAGTTTCAATAGAATGCATATGATTTGGATAGATAGATTTGAGACAGGAGCATAGAAAGGTTAGGGTCCGATCACATTCACTTAGTTCAAAAGATTCAACTAGAAGACATAGCTATAAGTGAATGCTGTAGAGGACAGAAACCAAATCAATATGTTGAAGATAAACATGAAGCCATGTTAACATTGAAGACAAACCAAATGTGAAGACTTTGCGAATGTCACGCCAATAGAAAATACTCCAAACAAAAGTTTGGTGGTGGCGTTACCCACCGTATAGGAAGTATTAGACCCAGACACGGCGCACAATTATCGTGGCGCTCCGAAGTCAAATTCCGCGTTAATGTATTCACACTTAGAGTGTAAGTCTTCATTAGTTGAAGATATACGTTACTTCGTGTGTTTGCACATATAAGTCATCAACATGCATAAGTGTTAGGATGTGTGCATGATCACAGGACATTTGAGGATTCCAAGATATTTAGCTCACACCGCAACTTGCAAAACCTTTTCTCATCCAAGGGCTTTGTGAAGATATCTTCCAGTTGCTCTTCAGTGCTGACGTGAATGATATCAATATCATCCTTCATGACATGATCTCTGAGAAAGTGATGACGGATCTGAATGTGCTTTGTCTTCGAGTGTTGAACTGGGTTGTTGGCGATCTTGATGGCGCTTTCATTGTCGCAGTAGAGTGGCACTTGCTTAAGATGAATGCCATAGTCTATGAGTGTTTGATTCATCCATAGAAGCTGAGCGCAGCAAGATCCAGCAGCAATGTATTCAGATTCAGCAGTGGAGAGAGATACACAGTTCTGCTTCTTTGAAGACCAACACACAAGTGATCGTCCCAGAAAGTGACATGTGCCTGATGTAGACTTGCGATCCACCTTGTCACCAGCATAATCAGCATCCGAGAATCCAACTAGATCAAACTCTGAGCCCTTTGGATACCATAATCCTAGTGTTGGGGTGTAAGCCAAATATCGAAGAATTCGCTTCACGCTTGGAATCAGGCACACATGCAAACACTAAGCATGATATCTAGCTTAGATGCACATAAATAAAGCAAAGAACCAATCATGGAGCGGTATACCTTTTGATCGAACTCTTTACCATTGGCGTCATAATCCAGATGACTCTTGGTAGGCATTGGCGTCGTATAACCCTTGCAGTCTTGCATTCCAAACTTCTTCAGGCAATCTTTGAGGTATTTCTCTTGAGATATGAAGATGTCGTTGCGTTGCTGCCGTATTTGAAGACCAAGGAAGAACTTCAGCTCACCCATCATGGACAGCTGATATTGCTCTGGCATCATGTATCCAAAATCATCACTGTATTTCTGATTGGTGCAGCCGAAGATAATGTCATCCACATATATTTGGCACACAAACAGTTCACCAGCATATGTCTTCGTGAAGAGTGTGGGATCCAGGGAACCAGGTTTGAAGCCTTTGCTCTTCAGGAAGTCTTTGAGTGTGTCATACCAAGCACAAGGGGCTTGTCTGAGGCCATACAGTGCCTTGTTGAGCTTGTAAACCATGTCAGGATGTTTTGGATCTTCAAAGCCAGGCGGTTGTGCAACATACACTTCTTCTTCAATCTTGCCATTGAGAAAGGCACTCTTCACATCCATTTGATACAGAAGGATGTTATGATGATTTTCATAGGCTAGCAGTATGCGTATAGCTTCAAGCCTAGCCACAGGAGCAAATGTTTCATCGAAGTCAATTCCTTCAACTTGAGTGTATCCTTGAGCAACGAGACGAGCCTTGTTTCTGACAACTTGACCATGCTCATCTTACTTATTGCGATATATCCATTTAGTGCCTATGATATAGTGTTTACGAGGATCAGGACGCTTGACCAGCTCCCATACATTATTCAGCTCAAATTGTTAAAGCTCTTCTTGCATAGCTTGAATCCATTTAGGTTCCATGAAGGCTTCATCAACTTTCTTGGGTTCAGATATTGAGACAAATGCAAAGTGCCCACAGAAATTTGCTAGTTGTGTTGCCCTTGAACGAGTGAGTGGACCAGGTGCATTGATGCTATCGATTATCTTCTCAATCTATACTTCATTTGCAGCACGAGGATGAACTGGACGAAGATTTTGCTCTTGCTGATCATTGTCATCGTTTGAAGGATTGTCTTCAGGCTGATCAGGTGTAGAGATGATAAGTTCCTCTTTAGGTTGTACTTCAGACGGTATGATTTCTCCAGTTCCCATAAGCTTGATGGATTCACTAGGTGGGATTTCATCTAGCACATTTGGCAGATGCTCTCTTT
This sequence comes from Triticum dicoccoides, assembly GCF_002162155.2. Taxonomy (NCBI): domain Eukaryota; kingdom Viridiplantae; phylum Streptophyta; class Magnoliopsida; order Poales; family Poaceae; genus Triticum; species Triticum dicoccoides. The sequence continues at coordinate 257,522,493 of NC_041388.1, forward strand.
GCAAGCCGTTAGTCTCATCGAACCGCACATCCACAGTTTCAACCACTTTATAGTGAAAGAGGTTGAAGACTCTGTAGGAGTGCGAATCCTTTCCGTAACCAAGCATAAAACCTTCATGTGCTTTCGGTGCAAATTTTGAAGTGTGATGTGGATCCTTGATCCAGCACCTGGCACCAAATACTCTGAAGTAACTGACGTTTGGCTTCTTACTTGTGAGGAGTTCATAGGATGTTTTCTTCAGAAGCTTATGACGATAAACACGGTTGATGACATGGCATGCAGTATCAATAGCTTCAGGCCAGAACTTCCTTGGAGTCTTGTATTCATCGAGCATCGTCCGAGCCATCTCAATGAGTGTTTTGTTCTTGCGTTCCACGATGCCATTATGTTGAGGCGTGTACGGAGCTGAGAACTCATGAGTGATGCCCAATGTATCAAGATAAGTGTCGAGGCAGGTGTTCTTGAATTCAGTGCCATTGTCACTTCGGATGTGCTTGATCTTGACGCCATAGTTGTTCATGGCTCGATTGGCGAAGCGTCTAAAGACATCCTGCACTTCAGTCTTGTACAGGATTATATGCACCCATGTATATCTTGAATAATCATCAACAATGATGAAGCCATAGAGACAAGCAATAGTAGTAAGGGTTGAGTAGTGAGTAGGGCCGAAGAGGTCCATGTGTAGCAGTTCAAAGGGTTGAGTCGTTGTCATGATTTTCTTCGAGGGATGCTTGGCCCTCGTCATCTTTCCAGCTTCACAGGCACCGCATAAGTGATCCTTCTTGAACTTGACGCCCTCGATGCCTATGACGTGCTTCTTCTTTGCAAGAGTGTGCAAGTTCCTCATGCCAGCATTCCCTAGCCTCTGATGCCAAAGCCAACATTCTGAAGCTTTTGCAAGAAGACATACGGCAAGCTGTGGTCCTGCTAAGAAATCTACCATGTACAAATCATCTTTTCGATACCCTTCAAAGACTAGAGACTTGTCAGATTCCATTAGAACCAGGCAATGATATTTTCCAAATATCACAATCATGTTCAAATCGCAAAGCATTGAGACGGATATTTAGTTGAAACCAAGTGATTCAACAAGCATCACTTTATCCATGTGCTGATCCTTTGAGATTGCAACTCTACCTAGACCCAATACCTTGCTTTTACCAGTATCAGCAAATGTGATGTGACTTTTGTCAGATGGACGTAAGGTTGAGTCCATGAGAAGACTTCGCTTGCCAGTCATGTGATTAGTACATCCACTATCAATAGTCCATTCTGAAGCAGCTGGTGTCATACCCTACAGTGCAGTTAGGGGGATAGGCTTCATGAAGAGCATTGTGAAGCATAAACATTTGACGAGCAAGAGGATTATTAAAGCTTAGATCGAGGTTAGGACTGATAGGGCAAGTAGCAAGCAACACAGGAACAAAATACATAATAAGACCATTTGGGCATTTGATCTTGCGCCCTACAAGATGTTTAAGGTCCCCAGCAATAGCTTCAGACGCATTTGATTTTCGGCTGGAGACATTTCCCTGCAAAAGAGAGTTAAGCTTTCTTAGCCACCCACATTCTCAAGGGTGGCTTCGAAGCAATGAGTCTAAGTGCAGCATCTAAGAACTTTGGCTTTGGAGCCCTAGTAAATAGTCTTGCAGGTGGACAATAGTACTCATAAGAATAAGCAGAGTAGTTATGGGTCTTATGAACATGGCGGTTTGATGAAACGCGCTCATATTCATAGGCCTGAGTATGGTTTCCCTGCAAAACATTTGCGTTAGTGCGACTCAGGTGAGTCCTCTGTCTGTATGGAGACTTTGGACCATATGAAGCCTGTGGTTTGGGGTTTGTCTTCTTCACTTGTGGTGTCATGACGACATTCACAGGAAGATTCTCCAGACACTTTTTCGGCACCCAGACTTTCATCATAGGTGGCCCATTCCTGCAGTTAGTACCAATATACCTGGCAAACACTTCACCATTCTGATTCTTAAACAGTTTATAGTTTGCATCAAGGATTCATCAATGACAATGGGATTAGCACAAGTGAAGCCAGATAGGGTGGATGGATCCACTGAAGGTTCCTTTGCAGCAACCCATGTGGTTTTGGGGTACTGCTCAGGTTTCCAGTAAGAGCCATCAGCATTCATTTTCCTTTCAACCCAACACCCTCTTTCCTAGGGTTTCGGTTCAGGATCTGCCTTTTGAGGATATCACATAGTGTATGATGCCCTTTGAGACTTTTGTACATCCCTGTTTCAAGCAATGTCTTCAACCTAGCATTTTCATCAGCAATAGCAGTGGCATCCTCAGTAGAGGGGTTAATTACCACATCAACAGTTGAAGATATTGCAACAGTAGCAACAGGAGAACATCCAGCAATAGAAGTAGCGTTGTCACGCTCAATGCATTTAAGACATGGTGGTTCAAATCCTCCCTAAGCGGGACTAATCTGTTTGGCGCAAAGTGACTCGTTTTCCTTTTGAAGATCTTCATGAGCCGCTCTCAATTTCTCAAGATCTTGCTTCCTTTGAAGATAATCATAGGAAAGTTTTTCATGAGTTGTTGAGAGCGTTTCGTGACGACTTTCAAGTTCCTCATACTTAACATGAAGATTTTTATGTCTTCAATTAAGGACTGAGATCGAGTCATTTCAGCATCCAACAGGTCATCGCTTTTGTCTAACAGTTTTTGAATATGTTCCATAGCTTTCTGTTGTTCAGTTGCAATTTTAGCAAGTGTTTTGTAGCTGGGTTTGGAATCACAATCAGAGTCATCTTCACTGGATGTTTGATAGTGAGTATTGCGTGAGTTTACCTTGGCACCGCGTGCCATGAAGCAATAGGTGGGAGCAGAGTTGTCCTTGTCATTAGCATCAGCGCCGGTGACGAAGTCATTGTCTTCAGTGTTGAAGATGGACTTGGCAACGTAGGCTGTAGCTAGACTTGCAACGCCAGAATCGGACTCCTCCTCAGACTCCACCTTCGCCTCCTCAGAAGCAGACTCCTCCTCTAAATCCATTTCCTTGCCAACAAACGCACGAGCCTTGCTATATGAGCTCTTCTTGTGTGATGAAGACTTTGAGGAAGACTTGGAAGAAGACTTTGAGTATTTCTTCTTCTTCTTGTCGTCAGAATCATATTCCTTGCTCTTCTTCTTCTTCTTGTTCTCATTGTCCCACTGCGGACACTCAGAGATGTAGTGACCAGGTTTCTTGCACTTGTGGCATGTTCTCTTCTTGTAGTCATGAGCAGAAGCTTCATCATTCCTTGAGCTGGATCGTGAAGACTTTCTGAAGCCTTTCTTCTTGGTGAATTTTTGGAACTTCTTCACAAGCATAGCAAGCTCCTTTCCAATGTCTTCAGGATCATCAGAACTGAAGTCAGATTCTTCTTCAGATGAGGAAACAGCTTTTGCCTTCAAGGCACGAGTCCGGCCATAGTTGGGACCATAGATATCTCGTTTCTCAGAAAGCTGAAACTCATGTGTGTTGAGCCTTTCAAGTATGTCAGACGGATCGAGTCTCTTGAAGTCAGGGCGTTCTTGAATCATCGGGGCTAGGGTGTCAAACGAGTTGTCAAGTGATCTCAGGAGTGTCTTGACGATTTCATGCTTGGTGATATCAGTAGCGCCGAGAGCCTGAAGCTCATTTGTGATGTCAGTGAGGCGATCAAACGTGAGCTGAACATTCTCATTGTCGTTTCTCTTGAAGCGGTTGAAGAGGTTGCGAAGGACACTGATCCTTTGATCTCTCTGGGTTGAGACGCCTTCGTTGCCCTTGGAGAGCCAGTCCCAGACTAGCTTAGATGTTTCCAGAGCACTCACATGGCCATACTGCCCTTTGGTCAGATGACCACAGATGATGTTCTTAGCAGTGGAATCCAGTTGAAAAAACTTCTTGACACCAGTAGCGGTGACACCTTCACCAGCCTTGGGTACGCCATTCTTGATGACATACCAGAGGTCGACATTAATGGCTTCAAGATGCATGTGTGTCTTATTATTCCAGTAGGGATATTCAGTTCCATCGAAGACGGGGCACGCAGCGGAGACTTTGATTATCCATGCAGTCGACATAGCTAAAACTCCAGGTGGTTAAACCGAATCACACAGAACAAGGGAGTACCTTGCTCTGATACTAATTGAAAGTGCTAGTGATCGACTAGAGGGGGGTGAATAGGCGATTTTTAACAATGTCTTCAAAACATGGGAGTTTCGAAGACAAACGATGGAAATAAACCTATTACCATGCAGTGTAAGGTAGACTACACTAGGCAAGCCATAGTCAAGTATCCAATGAAGTGAAAGCACAAAGACTAATAATAGCTAGGCAGTATGGATCAGGATGGAAGATAGTATGAAGCCAATTAGAACAAGCAATCACACAGTGAAGACAAAAAGATAATGCAAACCGGCAATGACTACACAAGGACCAACTGCAAATAAGTATATGGGAAGGATAGAACCTGTGGCTCGTTGAAGACAATGATTTGTTGGACCAGTTCCAGTTGCTGTGACAACTGTATGTCTGGTTAGGGAGGCTGAGATTTAACTAAGAAGACCGCGTCTTCACCTTATTCCCCTTGAGCTAAGGACACCCAGTCCTCGCCCAATCACTCTGGTAAGTCTTCAAGGTAGACTTCCAAACCTTCACAGACTTTGTTCACCGGCGATCCACAATGACTCTTGGATGCTCAGAATGCGACGCCTAACCGGCTGAAGGATTCACATTCCTCAAGTGTAATAAGTCTTCAGATCACACAGACAGGAAGACTTCAGTGATGCCTAACACTCTTTGGCTCTGGGTGTATAGGGCTTTGTCCTCACAAGGATTTCTCTCTCAAAGGCTTCGAGGTGGGTTGCTCTCAAACGACAAAAGTCGTGCACTAACTCTGAGCAGCCAACCAATTCATGGTGTAGGGGGCGGGCTATTTATAGCCACTAGGCAACCCGACCTGATTTGTCCGAAATGACCCTGGGTCGCTACGGAACTGACACGTGTTCCAACGGTCAGATTTCAGACACACACGACAACTTTACTTGGGCTACAAGCAAAGCTGACTTATCCAGCTCTGGATAAGATTTGCTCTCATTGTCTTTGCTCGAAGACATAGGATTTTGGTTAAGCATCACTTCAGTCATTCTGACTGGTTCACTTGGACCCCACTTAACAGTACGGTGGTTCCTATGACTCAACAAAGAAGAAAAGGAAACAACGAAACAACTAAGTCTTTGCGCTCCATAGTCTTCACCCAACGTTTTCTCTTGTCATAGTCTTCAATGTGAATATCTTCACATACCACCTTTGTCTTAAATGTCTTCATACATTTTTAGGGGTCATCTCCGGTAGGAAAACCGAATCATTGAGGGACTACTACCTGTGTTATCCTGCAATTCTCACAAACACATTAGTCCCTCAACCAGGTTTGTCGTCAATACTCCAAAACCAACTAGGGGTGGCACTAGATGCACTTACAACATCATTCAATAAAATGAATTGAATTGATCTAGGTCTAGACCTAAATCATTATTAAAAGAAAATAGACCAAGTACATAACATCAAATCAAATCATTTGTCAAACAATTAGCAAGAAACTATACAACACATGGAACAAAAGGATGAACAACTATCCTAGACATGATATGATTAAGAGCGATAATCAACCACAAATAAATATTTAGATAACTCTAAATATTTATAATGATCAAACATTAACTAAAGGATATGAATCCACCAAGCATCTAATAGCAAGCATTCCACAACAAAAGCCAAACTAACACTAAGGTGAAAGGTAATCAAACCATTAATAGTAAGACACACATCATACAAGGCATGTGAATCCAGAATCATGAATAGGTCTTAACTAATAGCACGACACCAAATGTGCAAGTGATCATGAGAAGACACTAAAGCAGTACATGCTCTTTAAAATAAGGAGGAAACAAATATCCAATAACCACCAGCGACAGCATTATCTACACATGCTTGTAATAACATAACTAGTTGTGCGCGCTAAGCCTATTAGGAAAGTACAACTCAAATAACATTACATATGACTTCTCCTAAGCATATGACGAGTCATAGCAACAAGTATTAAAACACTCGTAATAGCAACAAGTATTTAAACACTTGTAATACTAACATGTGACAAGGATAATCATCTACAAGAAGCACAGGAGACTATAAGTACTCAACTATAGCACATGGAACATAATAAGACATTAAAGATCACTTGCATGAATGAAGGCTAGACATACAACGATGCAATAACTAGATATAATAGGTATGACAAAGGACATGCACACAACAAATGCAATAGTAAAATAAACCCGATATGATGCTAAGCATGGGTGATCATCACACAAGATACCAAAATATGCTACTAATATAATACAACTCATAACTATGAGATTTAGTTGATATCACCAAACACGACTATCAAGTATGGCAATAGCACACCACCGTACATTCTAGTTGTGACATATAAGCACATCGAGGAAGCATACTAAGCCTGTAGGAAAGTAAACAACTAGATCATGACGTCAACCAAATCAAGCAATGAAATATCATAGCATGAATAACAGAGACAACATGCATTTCTACCAAGTACAACTTACACTTGTAAAGACATAAGCTACATAAGCAGGAATGTTCTATAACATGAATTGATACACACACTATCCTCTAGTTACATAGTCACAACATCATGGAATGGTATTGTCAAGAAAGATGGAATCATACACAACTAGCATGTATCTCTACCAAGCAAGGTCTAACAATATACACCATCATATCGTAAATCCTAGCAATGTTATAACACATGGAAATCATACAATAAAACATGCATACAATGTTTGAACAAGTTCTAGCATGGCAAGGTAATAAACTAAGGTAAATGATCACACATGATAATTACCAAGATGTAGCATACTAAGTTCTATGTCACAAGAATAAATTATATATAGCAATTCAAATACGAATCATGACGTAAAGCATCCAACCATGAAATCCGGATACCAAACATATAGAAAAGAAGAGGAATAACTAGAAAACTATATTCTATAGAATGAACTATAATGCACTCATTTCCAAACAACAAAGCATTTCATTTGATCTCTAATATAGCAAAACTATCCAACAAAATGTACAAATATATATATAAACATCTGTTGTAGGAATGACATGATTTCAAAACAATAAAATAAGGATACGACATGGAAGAACAGTAATATCTAAACTATATCTAAAACATCACCAAGCTAAAAAAAATTAAAATAAGACATGAAGTATTTCAGGATTTGATAAACAAACCAAAGCCTAGAATAATCCTACAAAATTACAAACATGGCGAATGTTCACCAAATATTGTACGCATGCATAAGATAGGCTACATGCTACAAAAATAACACTTGAGACAAGTACCAATATAAGATAAATAAATAAAATAAACCTTACAACAAATCTAGTCGGTCACATCTAGAGTAAGTAGGAGCGACTCCTAGACATATAACGAACATACAAATATCATACTAACATAAAAGTTGTCCGATCAACTACTACACATGGTAGTAATACACAAGAACTACTACAAGATGTACCACACCACTACATGGTGCACGGAATTATCTACACAAAATCATATAGAACTATATTAAAAACTATTGTTACAATTAACAAGAACCACTAGATAAAACCTAAACCAAAAACATTGACCCAACAAAAAAGATAATTCCAACAACGGGTTTCTATGGCCATAGAGAATATTTCTTCTATTGGTCATGAAGCCATACGATGAATAGAAACTAAAGAAACAAGTGATGGCATTGGATGACAACCAGTTCATGAACATGGCGTGGTTGGCGCGGCCAACACGAGAAATAGGGCGAACTAGGATGTCTAGGAGATAGATTGAACATGGTTTAGTGCACGTGCAAAAGGAACTGGACAGAAACTCACCGAGTGTGATGAGTTGATGCGACGAACTCGATGAACAGTGTTGACGAGCATTTAAAATTGTTCACGTGTGGTCACCAGATTGAATCCTTTCTTCTCTGAATGGAGCTGCGGCATGGAGGAGAATCTTCTAGCGCGAGGGTTCATACGAAGATGATCTGTATCATCGGAATCGAGCATCGGTGTCCATGGAGCACCATTCTTTGGAGAGAGAGTTTCTGGAGAGGAAGAGGAAGGGAGAGGGCAGGGTTGCGAAGGTAACGGAAGAGGAGTTGAAGGCGCACAATAAGACCTTTCAGTTTTGGAAACCGATGGGTTTATATGGAATTAAAAGGAGAGAATGAATGGTGGCTGTTGAGGTTTCCTCTTATGTGAGTTGTGAATGTATAGGAAGGAGAGGGGTTTTTCGCTTGGTGGGAGAGCTGGGCCAGTTCAGCTAGGCCCATGAGGAAAATAGAGACCAGGAAAAATAGAGGGGTGGTTGGGCTGTGACTCGGATAAAGGAGATGGGCTTGACCCATTCGGTGGAGTAAAGAAAAGAAAAGAGATCGGCAGATTAGGGGAGCCACTAGTTAACGAGCGCTCCTTCGGGAGCCTCGCAATGATCAGCGCCACTTGGCGCGCTCTCAGCCATTTGCCACATGTCACGCTCTGGGCACTTCCTTCAGATTTTATTTTTTTTATTTTTCCACACGCGTTTTCGGCTATTTAAACAATTTTTTTGGGTTTTTTCAACGTTTTGGTTTTCCACCGGTCTTCCTTAGCTTTTCGACCAAAAAATTTCGAAATTTTTTTGTGCGAAAAAACATGTTTTTTTTGTTTCACGAGAGTCACGGTTTTGCTTTCGCGAGAGTCACGGCCGTGCCTCTCGGAAACGGAAAAAATGCGTTTTCTATTTTTTTTCCTTTCTCGAGAGTCACGGTTTTGCTTCCGCGAGAGGCACGGTTGTGCTTTCGCGAGAGTCACGACCGTGCCTCTCGGAAACGAAAAAAACACGTTTTCTATTTTTTTTCCTTCGCGAGAGTCACGGTTTTGCTTCCGCGAGAGGCACGGGTGTGATTTCGCGAGAGTCACAGCCATGCCTCCTCGGAAACGAAAAAAACGTGTTTTCTCTTTTTTTTCCTTTCACAAGAGTCATGGTTTCGCTTCCGCGAGAGGCACAGGCGTGCCTCTTTCGGAAAGGGAAAAAACACGTGCTCCCAGTTCGGTTTTTTCGTCTCGATTTTTTCAGCCGTTTTTTTTAAAAAGTTTGTCAAAACCTATCAACATGGGATCTAGTTTTCAAAATGTCGACGCGAGGAATCCAATGATGAAAACGGTTTGAGAATTGGACGCACGGTTTGAGAGATAAAACATTTTGAATAAACGGATCTACGAAAAAAGGGAAAACTCCCAGGTTGCGACAAGTGGCGTGCTGCATGTGCACCACTTGTCACAACCTGGGGAGTTTGAGTGATCTTTGCAACGAATACTCCTCAACTAGTGATTTCGGCAGATTAGACATTGGAAATTGTCTAGAGTTTAGGAAAAGAAACTAAATAGATTTTCCTTCTTAGGAAAATATAGAAAAGGAATAGAAGCTAACAAATTCAAAAGAAGTTCCAAAATACATATGCGCATAATTTAATATGCTGAAGGGAGAAAACCAAAACCAACTAAAAAAGAGAATAACAAACTCAATTTAAATTTAAGTTCGCATTAGATCAAATTAAATCCACCAAATTATAAAAGTTCAATTTAAGCTTTATTAAGGAATAAAACAAATAAAATTTTCTTGCCCTGATTTTTTTAACAATCATAAACATTGTGAGAATCAGGATGTTACACGTTGGCTCGATGAAGACTACTTGATGGCTCCCCCATACTCCACTATGGGCGAGCCACTCTTTGGCACATCTTCACAAGCCCATTGTCACCACAATGGATGGCAAGATTAGAGCATGATATTATCGTGAAGTTCCACTTGAACTTGCACACCGCAGTCTTGATGACGATCACCACTTGATGTCATCCTTCATGGGTTGTATGCGATCTTCCTCTTGATGCAAACCCATGGAAACATACCTAACCCCACATAGAATTTTCACATAGACCATGGGTTAGTACACAAAGCGTAATGGACAACAGGGGCGGATCTACACCCCAGGCCACCAGGGCCCAGGCCCTGGGCGTAGCTTTTCTTTTTAGCTATTACCATGCTATGTTATTCATATGGGCCCGGGGCCTCGCCCACGACATAGCCAAGGCCCAGATGCCCATCTTCCTACACCACGACCTAGGAATCGAAGATCGCACGCACGCACGCGAGTCAGGAGCGGAACGATCGTGACAGCCGCCTGGCCTCCTGTGCGTCGCGCCGCCGGTGACTTTCCCCACACCCGTCCAGTCCCAAGGACTACCTCACTCCTTGCCGCTCGTCTCCACGACATAGCTCAGGGCCGTCGCTCTTCCTCATTCCCCTGCTCGGCTGCTCCCTGCTGCTCAGGATTGTGGATTGCCAGTATGCCGCTGTTGCCTATTGCTCTAGCCAGGCGCCGTCGCCGCTCTACTTCCGGCCACTACTTGAATCTGGACTCCCCATCTCCGTGCCGCCACTCTACTTCGGCCACTCCCCGACTCTGGACTACGATTTAAATGATGTATAGCTCCTGTCAATGTATGATATGAAGAAAGTTTAGCTGAACCTTGAAGCAACTATTCAGTCATCGTTCCTGCCTAATTCTATATGTATTATCGATTTGAAACTAAAGCATTTTTATGTCAATTTTTTCATACTGCAGAAAATAGAAGATGAAGAGATGTTTCTCAAGGCTATAGGGATCGCGCAATGCTTCTACCTCCTCGTAGAGGTAAGTTTTATATTTTAATTATTCATTAGCATTTCACTATGTTTATGCCTTTTTCTTATGAAATTACATGTTTGATGTCTTGAAGGTGTTGCTTCTTCTTCCGCTGTTGATCATGTTATGAAAGGCACAAATCAAATAAACAACTGATTTGGTACTCTTATATCCCTGTATTATTTCTGCCTTTCTGGTTTTATCATGTTTTATCTCTTCTTTTGGATTGTTAAGCACTAAGATGAAATTATTGAATTATTGAACAATTGAGGTTTATTTTGTTTGTTATTGCATACAATCTTTTTTAAATGTCATGATTTCGGGTAGTTATAAGTGCCAAAGTTTTCTCTTGTTGCCGAAAAAAATTGGGCTTAGGCTTTGCTTCAATCCTGGCTCTGCCACTGATGGACAATGCTTATCATACCATGGGATCACATGATCCCACTTGGTAAATCTTCTATGCTTTGTGTGTTGATCAACCTGAATCACTCATTGTACTTAGTCTTGATCAACCTTAAATCTTTCTCACTCTCTTCATTAGGATGACATCTTGAAGATAAACATGAATGTTCACACAATCTTCTTCTTCAAGACATGCTTGCAATAAGCTCAACTCTCACATGTTTAATCTTTGGATAAATCCTTGAAAAGCACCTTGGCCAACACATAAACTCCTTAAAATCAACAAATGGACTTCAAGAAAAGCCTATGGACAAATCCTACAAATATAACTCAACGCAACCATTAGTTCATAGAGATTGTCATCAATTACCAAAACCACACATGGGGGCACCACATGTTCTTTCAGGTGGATGTAGTTATAGGTCCAGGGGGCAACATGGACGACATCCACAGCCATGGCGTCCTGCATGTGCGCCACACACCTCTCTGTCTCCTATAGAGGAAGGAGATGGCTTAGGTGGGATGGGCTGAATTCACTGTTGCACTAGAGCCCAGTTACACAGTACTCCCTCCATTCCTTTATGTAGGTGTAGTATTTTTGGCACGGTAACCAAGGCACATAATTATAAACAGTTTAGCACGAAATTACCTTTGTCGAATTTGTTGATTAGCGACATCTAAATCATTTAGACTAGGAAAGGAAGAGATACATGTGGGGGATAGTTGCAGAAATTAAAAAAATTCTACGCATCACCAAGATCAATCTATGGAGAGACTAGCAACGAGAAAGAGAGGAGTGCATCTTCATACCCTTGAAGATCACGAGACGGAAGCGTTACAAGAACGCGGATGAAGGAGTCGTACTCGCAGCGATTCAAATCGCGGTTGATTCCGATCTAAGCGCCGAACAACGGCGCCTCCACATTCAACACACATGCAGCATGGGGACGTATCCTCCTTCTTGATCCAGCAAAGGGGAAGGAGAAGTTGGGAAAGAACTCCGGCAGCACGACGGTGTAGTGGTGGAGCTTGCAGTTCTCCGGCAGGGCTTCGCCAAGCTCAACGGAGGAGGAGGGGTGTAGGAGAGGGGAAGGGTTGCACCTTGGATGAGGTGCTGCTTCCCTTCCTCCTCCCCTCCATTTATAGGGCGAAGGGGAAAGGGGTCCGGCCCCTCTAGATGAGATCTAGAGGGGGGCGGCGGCCAAGGGGAGGGGGCTTGCCCCCAAAGCCAAGGGAGGCGCCCCTTTAGGGTTTCCCCTCAACCCTAGGCGCATGGGCCCTAGGGGGGTGCTACCTCTTTTAGCACTGCGTTGCTTTTCCCCGAAGAGGAAGGGATGATGCAGCAAAGTAGCGTAAGTATTTCCCTCAGTTTTTTGAGAACCAAGGTATCAATCCAGTAGGAGGCTACGCGCGAGTCCCTCGCACCTGCACAAAACAAATAAATCCTCGCAACCAACGCAAATAGGGGTTGTCAATCCCTATAGGGCCACTTACGAGAGTGAGATCTGATAGATATGATAAGATAATATTTTTGGTATTTTTATGATAAAGATGCAAAGTAAAATAAAGGGAAAGTAAATGGCAAAGTAAATAACTAAGTGGTAAGAGATTGATATGATAAAGATAGACCCGGGGGCCATAGGTTTCACTAGTGGCTTCTCTCGAGAGCATAAGAATTCTACGGTGGGTGAACAAATTACTGTTGAGCAATTGACAGAATTGAGCATAGTTATGAGAATATCTAGGTATGATCATGTATATAGGCATCACGTCCGAGACAAGTAGACCGACTCCTGCCTGCATCTACTACTATTACTCCACTCATCGACCGCTATCCAGCATGCATCTAGAGTATTAAGTTAAGAACAGAGTAACGCCTTAAGCAAGATGACATGATGTAGAGGGATAGACTCATGCAATATGAAGAAAACCCCATCTTGTTATCCTCGATGGCAACAATACAATACGTGCCTTGCTGCCCTTACTATCACCAGGAAAGGACACCGCAAGATTGAACCCAAAGCTAAGCACTTCTCCCATTGCAAGAAAGATCAATCTAGTAGGCCAAACCAAACTGATAATTCGAAGAGACTTGCAAAGATAACCAATCATACATAAAAGAATTCAGAGAAGATTCAAATATTATTCATAGATAGACTTGATCATAAACCCACAATTCATCGGTCTCAACAAACACACCGCAAAAAGAAGATTACATCGAATAAATCTCCACAAGAGAGGGGGGACATTGTATTGAGATCCAAAAAGAGAGAAGAAGCCATCTAGCTACTAACTATGGACCCGTAGGTCTGAAGTAAACTACTCACACTTCATCGGAGAGGCTATGGTGTTGATGTAGAAGCCCTCCGTGATCGATGCCCCCTCCGGCGGAGCTCCGGAACAGGCCCCAAGATGGGATGTCGTGGATACAGAAAGTTACGGTGGTGGAATTAGGGTTTTGGCTCCTGTTCTGATCGTTTGGGGGTACGTGGGTATATATAGGAGGAAGAAGTACGTAGGTGGAGCAACATGGGCCCACGAGGGTGGAGGGCGCGCCTGGGGGGGGGGGGCAGGCGCGCCCCCTACCTCATGGCCTCCTGTTAGTTGGCTTGACGTAGGGTCCAAGTCTCCTGAGTTGTATTCGGTGAGAAAATCATGTTCCCGAAGGTTTCATTCCGTTTGGACTCCGTTTGATATTCCTTTTCTTCGAAACCCTAAAACAAGCAAAAAACAGCAATTCTGGGCTGGGCCTCCGATTAATAGGTTAGTCCCAAAAATAATATAAAAGTGGATAATAAAGCCCAATAATGTCCAAAACAGTAGATAATATAGCATGGAGCAATCAAAAATTATAGATACGTTGGAGACGTATCAAGCATCCCCAAGCTTAATTCCTGCTCGTCCTCGAGTAGGTAAATGATAAAAACAGAATTTTTGATGCG
>NC_041388.1:257536634-257576749 GCF_002162155.2 Triticum dicoccoides
CCCCCTCCGGCGGAGCTCCGGAACAGGCCCCAAGATGGGATGTCGTGGATACAGAAAGTTACGGTGGTGGAATTAGGGTTTTGGCTCCTGTTCTGATCGTTTGGGGGTACGTGGGTATATATAGGAGGAAGAAGTACGTAGGTGGAGCAACATGGGCCCACGAGGGTGGAGGGCGCGCCTGGGGGGGGGGGCAGGCGCGCCCCCTACCTCATGGCCTCCTGTTAGTTGGCTTGACGTAGGGTCCAAGTCTCCTGAGTTGTATTCGGTGAGAAAATCATGTTCCCGAAGGTTTCATTCCGTTTGGACTCCGTTTGATATTCCTTTTCTTCGAAACCCTAAAACAAGCAAAAAACAGCAATTCTGGGCTGGGCCTCCGATTAATAGGTTAGTCCCAAAAATAATATAAAAGTGGATAATAAAGCCCAATAATGTCCAAAACAGTAGATAATATAGCATGGAGCAATCAAAAATTATAGATACGTTGGAGACGTATCAAGCATCCCCAAGCTTAATTCCTGCTCGTCCTCGAGTAGGTAAATGATAAAAACAGAATTTTTGATGCGAAGTGCAACTTGGCATAATTTTAACATAATTCTTCTTAATTGTGGTATGAATATTCAGATCCAAAAGATTCAAGAAAATAGTTTATATTGACATAGAATATAATAATACTTCAAGCATACTAACAAAGCAATTATGTCTTCTCGAAATAACATGGCTAAAGAAAGTTATCCCTACAAAACCATATAGTCTGGCTATGCTCTATCTTCACCACACAAAATATTTAAATCATGCACAACCCCGATGACAAGCCAAGCAATTGTTTCCTACTTTTGACATTCTCAAAACTTTTTCAATCTTCACGCAATACATGAGTGTGAGCCATGGATATAGCACTACAGTTGGAATAGAGTGGTGGTTGTGGAGAAGACAAAAAGGGGAAGATAGTCTCACATCAACTAGGCGTATCAACGGGCTATGGAGATGCCCATCAATAGATATCAATGTGAGTGAGTAAGGATTGCCATGCAACGGATGCACTAGAGCTATAAGTATATGAAAGATCAAAAAGAAACTAAGTGGGTGTGCATCCAACTTGCTTGCTCATGAAGACCTAGGGCATTTTGAGGAAGCCCATCATTGGAATATACAAGCCAAGTTATATAATGAAAAATTCCCACTAGTATATGAAAGTGATAACATGAGAGACTCTCTACTATGAAGATCATGGTGCTACTTTGAAGCACAAGTGTGGTAAAAGGATAGTAACATTGTCCCTTCTCTCTTTTTCTCTCGTTTTTTTGTTTGGGCCTTTTATCTTTTTTATGGACTCTTTTCTTTCTGTTTTTTTTATTTGGGCTTCTTTGGCCTCTTTTATTTATTTTTCGTCCGGAGTCTCATCCCGACTTGTGGGGGAATCATAGTCTCCATCATCCTTTCCTCACTTGGGACAATGCTCTAATAATGATGATCATCACACTTCTATTTTTCTCACATCTCCATAATTACAACTCGATACTTAGAACAAGATATGACTCTATATGAATGCCTCCGGCGGTGTACCGGGATATGCAATGATGCATGAGTGACAACTATGGAAGAATTATGAACGGTGGCTTTGCCACAAATACTATGTCAACTACATGATCATGCTAAGCAATATAACAATGATGGAGTGTGTCATAAACGGAACGGTGGAAAGTTGCATGGCAATATATCTCGGAATGGCTATGGAAATGCCATAATAGGTAGGTATGGTGGCTGTTTTGAGAAAGGTATATGGTGGGTGTATGATACCGGCGAAAAGTGCGCGGTATTAGAGAGGCTAGCAAAGGTGGAAGGGTGAGAGTGCGTATAATCCATGGACTCAACATTAGTCATAAAGAACTCATATACTTATTGCAAAAATCTACAAGTTATCAAAGCAAAGTATTACGCGCATGCTCCTAGGGGATAGATTGGTAGGAAAAGACCATCGCTCGTCCCCGACCGCCACTCATAAGGAAGACAATCAATAAATAAATCATGCTCCGACTTCATCACATAACGGTTCACCATACGTGCATGCTACGGGAATCACAAGCTTCAACACAAGTATTTCTCAAATTCACAACTACTCAACTAGCATGACTTTAATATCACCATCTCCATATCTCAAAACAATTATCAAGTATCAAACTTCTCATAGTATTCAACACACTCATAAGAGAGTTTTATTATTAATCTTGCATACCAAGCATATTAGGATTTTAAGCAAATTGCCATGCTATTAAGACTCTCAAAATAATCTAAGTGAAGCATGAGAAATCAATAGTTTCTATAAAACAAATCCACCACCGTGCTCTAAAAGATATAAGTGAAGCACTAGAGCAAAATTATATAACTCAAAAGATATAAGCGAAGCACATAGAGTATTCTAACAAATTACAAATCATGTATGGCTCTCTCAAAAGGTGTGTACAGCAAGGATGATTGTGGAAAACTAATAATCAAAGACTCAAATCATACAAGACACTCCAAGCAAAACACATATCATGTGGTAAATAAAAATATAGCTCCAAGTAAAGTTACCGATAGAAGTAGATGAAAGAGGGGATGCCTTCCGGGGCATCCCCAAGCTTTGGATTTTAGGTGTCCTTAGATTATCTTGGGGGTGCCATGGGAATCCCCAAGCTTAGGCTCTTGCCACTCCTTGTTCCATAATCCATCAAATCTTTACCCAAAACTTGAAAACTTCACAACACAAAACTTAAAGTAGAAAATCTCGTGAGCTCCGTTAGCGAAAGAAAACAAAAGACCACTTCAAGGTACTGTAATGAACTCATTCTTTATTTATATGGGTGTTATACATACTGTATTCCAACTTCTCTATGGTTCATAAACTAATTTACTAGCCATAGATTCATCAAAATAAGCAAACAACACACGCAAAACAGAATCTGTCAAAAACAGTACAGTCTGTAGTAATCTGTAGCTAGCGCAAGATCTGGAACCCCAAAAATTCTAAAATAAATTTCTGGACGTGAGTAATTTATCTATTAATCATATGAAAAAATAATTAACTAAATATCACTTTCCAAATAAAAATGACAGCAGTTCTCGTGAACGCTAAAGTTTCTGTTTTTACAGCAAGTTCAACAAGACTTTCCCCAAGTCTTCCCAACGGTTCTACTTGGAACAAACACTAATTAAACACACAAAAACACAACCAAAACAGAGGCTAAATAATTTATTTATTACTAATCAGGAACAAAAATCAAGGAATAAAAATAAAATTGGGTTGCCTCCCAACAAGCGCTGTCGTTTAACGCCCCTAGCTAGGCATAACAAGCAAGAATAGATCTAGGTATTGCCATCTTTGGTAGGCAATCCATAAGTGGCTCTCATAATAGATTCATAAGGTAATTTAATTTTCTTTCTAGGAAAGTGTTCCATGCCATTCCTTAACGGAAATTGGAATCTACAATTTTCTTCCTTCATATCAATAATTGCACCAATCGTTCTAAGGAAAGGTCTACCAAGAATAATAGGACATGAAGGATTGCAATCTATGTCAAGAACAATAAAATACACGGGCACATAATTCATATTTGCAACAATAAGAATATCATTAATTCTTCCCATAGGTTTATTAATAGTGGAATCCGCAAGGTGCAAGTTTAGAGAGCAATCATCAAAATCACGGAAACCTAACAAATCACACAAAGTCTTTGGAATCGTGGAAACACTAGCACCCAAATCACATAAAGCATAGCATTCATGATCTTTAATTTTAATTTTAATAGTTGGTTCCCACTCATCATAAAGTTTTCTAGGGATAGAAACTTCCAATTCAAGTTTTTCTTCATAAGATTGCATCAAGGCATCAATGATATGTTTAGTAAATGCTTTATTTTGACTATAAGCATGAGGAGAATTTAGCACGGATTGCAACAAGGAAATACAATCAATCAAAGAGCATTTTTCATAGTTAAATTCCTTGAAATCCATAATAGTGGGTTTAGCAACATCTAGGGTTTTAATTTCTTCAATCCCACTTTTATCAAATTTAGCATCAAGATCAAAAGATTCAGAATTCTTGGAACGCCTTCTAGGTAAAGGTGGATCATATTCAGTCCCATCATTATCAAGATTCATATTGCAAAACAAACATTTAATAGGGGACACATCAATAACTTTCAGATCTTCATCATTATTTTCATAGGAACTAGAAGAACACACTTTTATAAAGGCATCTTTCTTAGCACGCATCCTAGCGGCTCTTTCTTTGCACTCGTCAATGGAAATTCTCATGGCTTTGAGAGACTCATTGATATCATGCTTAGGTGGAATAGATCTAAGTTTTAAAGAATCAACATCAAGAGCAATTATATCAACATTCCTAGCCAAATCATCAATCTTAAGCAATTTTTCTTCAATCATAGCATTAAAATTCTTTTGCGAAGTAATAAATTCTTTAATATTAGAATCAAAATCAGAGGGCATCTTATTATAATTTCCATAGGAAGTGTTGTAGGAATTACCATAATTATTAGAGGGATTACTAGGATAAGGCCTAGGATTGAAATTTCCTCTATACGCATTGTTGCCAAAACTGTTCCTACCAACAAAATTCACATCCATAGATTCATTATTATTCTCAATCAAAGTAGACAAGGGCATATCATTAGGATGAGAAGAAACACTCTTATTAGCAAATAATTTCATAAGTTCATCCATCTTTCCACTCAAAACATTAATTTCTTCTATCGCGTGCACCTTTTTATTAGTAGATCTTTCAGTATGCCATTGAGAATAATTAACCATAATATTATCTAGGAGTTTAGTAGCTTCTCCTAAAGTGATTTCCATAAAAGTGCCTCCCACGGCCGAATCCAAAAGATTTCTAGAAGCAAAATTCAATCCGGCATAAAATTTTTGTATAATCATCCACAAATTTAAACCATGAGTAGGGCAATTATGTATCATTAATTTCATTCTCTCCCAAGCTTGTGCAACATGTTCATGATCAAGTTGCTTAAAGTTCATAATATCGTTTCTAAGAGAGATAATCTTAGCGGGAGGAAAATACTTAGAGATAAAAGCATCTTTGCACTTGTTCCATGAATCAATACTATTTTTGGGCAAAGACGAAAACCAAGCTTTAGCACGATCTCTAAGCGAAAAAGGAAATAGCTTCAATTTAACAATATCATTATCCACATTTTTCTTCTTTTGCATGTCACACAAATCAACGAAGCTATTTAGATGTGTAGCGGCATCTTCACTAGGAAGGCCGGAGAACGGATCTTTCATGACAAGATTCAGCAAAGCAGTATTAATTTCACAAGATTCAGCATCGGTAAGAGGAGCAATCGGAGTGCTAATAAAATCATTGTTGTTGGTATTGGTGAAGTCACACAATTTAGTATTATCTTGAGACATCACGAGAAACAAGCAAACTAACACACAAGCAAACAAAAAGCAAGCAGACAAAAAGGGGCAAATAGAGGGAGGGTAGAGAGAGGGCGAATAAAATGGCAAGGGTGAATTGGGGGAGAGGAAAACGAGAGGCAAATGGCAAATAATGTAATGCAGGAGATAAGGGTATGTGATGGGTACTTGGTATGTTGACTTTTGCGTAGACCTCCCCGGCAACGGCGCCAGAAATCCTTCTTGCTACCTCTTTTAGCACTGCGTTGGTTTTCCCTGAAGAGGAAGGGATGATGCAGCAAAGTAGCGTAAGTATTTACCTCAGTTTTTGAGAACCAAGGTATCAATCTAGTAGGAGGCTACGCGCGAGTCCCTCGCACCTGCACAAAACAAATAAATCCTCGCAACCAACGCAAATAGCGGTTGTCAATCCCTATAGGACCACTTACGAGAGTGAGATCTGATAGATATGATAAGATAATATTTTTGGTATTTTTATGATAAAGATGCAAAGTAAAATAAAGGCAAAGTAAATAACTAAGTGGTAGGATACTGATATGATAAAGATAGACCCGGGAGCCATAGGTTTCACTAGTTGCTTCTCTCGAGAGCATAAGAATTCTATGGTGGGTGAACAAATTACTGTTGAGCAATTGACAGAATTGAGCATAGTTATGAGAATATCTAGGTATGATCATGTATATAGGCATCACGTCCGAGACAAGTAGACCAACTCCTGCCTGCATCTACTACTATTACTCCACTCATCGACCGCTATCCAGCATGCATCTAGAGTATTAAGTTTAAAACAGAGTAACGCCTTAAGCAAGATGACATGATGTAGAGGGATAGACTCATGCAATATGAAGAAAACCCCATCTTGTTATCCTCGATGGCAACAATACAATACGTGCCATGCTGCCCTTACTGTCACCGGGAAAGGACACCGCAAGATTGAACCCAAAGCTAAGCACTTCTCCCATTGCAAGAAACATCAATCTAGTAGGCCAAACCAAACTGATAATTCAAAGAGACTTGCAAAGATAACCAATCATACATAAAAGAATTCAGAGAAGATTCAAATATTGTTCATAGATAGACTTGATCATAAACTCACAATTCATCGGTCTCAACATACACACCGCAAAAAGAAGATTACATCGAATAGATCTCCACAAGAGAGGGGGAGAACATTGTATTGAGATCCAAAAAGAGAGAAGAAGCCATCTAGCTACTAACTATGGACCCGTAGGTCTGAAGTAAACTACTCACACTTCATCGGAAAGGCTATGGTGTTGATGTAGAAGCCCTCCGTGATCGATGCCCCCTCCGGCGGAGCTCCAGAACAGGCCCCAAGATGGGATCTCGTGGATAAAGAAAGTTACGGCGGTGGAATTAGGATTTTGGCTCCTGTTCTGATCATTTGGGGGTACGTGGGTATATATAGGAGGAAGAAGTATGTCAGTGGAGCAACAGGGGGCCCACGAGGGTGGAGGGCGTGCCTGGGGGGGGACGCGCGCCCACCTACCTCATGGCCTCCTGTTAGTTGGCTTGACGTAGGGTCCAAGTCTCCTGAGTTGTATTCGGTGAGAAAATCACGTTCCCGAAGGTTTCATTCCGTTTGGACTCCGTTTGATATTCCTTTTCTTCGAAACCCTAAAATAGGCAAAAAAACAGCAATTCTGGGTTGGGCCTCCGATTAATAGGTTAGTCCCAAAAATAATATAAAAGTGGATAATAAAGCCCAATAATGTCCAAAACAGTAGATAATATAGCATGGAGCAATAAAAAATTATAGATACGTTGGAGACGTATCAGGGGGATGGCGCCCAACCCCCTTAGGGGCTGGTTCCCTTCCACATACAGCCCATAGGGCCCTCCGGGGCAGGTGGACCCTCGCGGTGGACCCCCGGAACCCCTTCGGTGGTCCCGGTACAATACCGCAAACCCCCGAATACTTCCGGTGACCATATGATGACTTCCCATATATAAATCTTCACCTCCGGACCATTCCGGAACTCCTCGTGACGTCTGGGATCTCATCCGGGACTACGAACAACATTCGGTAACCACATACTATTTCCCATAACAACTCTAGCGTCACTGAACCTTAAGTGTGTAGACCCTATGGGTTCGGGAACCATGTAGACATGACCGAGACATCTATTGGGCCAATAACCAACAGCGGGATCTGGATACCCATGTTGGCTCCCACATGTTCCACGATGATCTCATCGGATGAACCACGATGTCGAGGATTCAATCAATCCCGTATACAATTCCCTTTGTCCATCGGCACGTTACTTGCCCGAGATTCGATCGTCGGTATCCCAATACCTTGTTCAATCTCGTTATCAGCAAGTCTCTTTACTCGTTACGTAATGCATGATCCCGTGACTAACTCCTTAGTCACCCTGAGCTCATTATGATGATGCATTATTGAGTGGGCCCAAAGATACCTCTCCGTCATACGGAGTGACAAATCCCAGTCTTGATTCGTGCCAACCCAACAGACACTTCCGGAGATACCCGTAGTGCACCTTTATAGCCACCCAGTTACGTTGTGACGTTTGGCACACCCAAAGCATTCCTATAGTATCCGGGAGTTGCACAATCTCATGGTCTAAGGAAAAGATACTTGACATTAGAAAAGTTTTAGCAGACGAACTACACGACCTTGTGCTATGCTTAGGATTGGGTCTTGTCCATCACATAATTATCCTAATGATGTGATCCCATTATCAACGACATCCAATGTCCATGGTTAGGAAACCACGACCATCTATTGATCAACGAGCTAGTCAACTAGAGGCTTACTAGGGACATATTACGATCTATGTATTCACACATGTATTACGGTTTCCGGTTAATACAATTATAGCCTGAATAATAGGCAATTATCATGAACAAGGAAATATAATAATAACCACTTTATTATTGCCTCTAGGGCATATTTCCAACAGTCTCCCACTTGCACTAGATTCAATAATCTAGTTACATTGTGATGAATCGAACACCCATAGAGTTCTGGTGTTGATCATGTTTTGCTCGTGGAAGAGGTTTAGTCAACGGATCTGTGACATTCAGGTCCGTATGCACTTTACAAATATCTATGTCTCTATTTTGAACATTTTCACGAATGGAGTTGAAGCAACGCTTGATATGCCTGGTCTTCTTGTGAAACCTGGGCTCCTTGGCCAGGGCAATAGCTCTAGTGTTGTCACAGAAGAGAGCCATCGGGCCCGATGCATTGGGAATAACTCCTAGGTCGGTAATGAACTCCTTCATCCAGATTACTTCATGTGCTGCCTCCGAGGCTGCCATGTACTCTGCTTCACATGTAGGTCCAGCCATGACGCTTTGCTTGCAACTTCACCAGCTGACTGCCCCACCATTCAAAATATACACATATTCGGTTTGTGACTTGGAGTCATCCAGATCTGTGTTGAAGCTAGCATCGACGTAACCCTTTACGACGAGGTCTTCGTCACCTCCATAAACGAGAAATGTATCCTTACTCCTTTTAGGTACTTCAGGATATTCTTGACCGTTGTCCGGTGTTCCATGCCGGGATTACTTTGGTACCTTCCTACCAAACTTACGGCAAGGTTTACATCAGGTCTGGTACACAGCATGGCATACATAATAGACCCTCTGGCCGAGGCATAGGGGATGACACTCATCTTTTCTCTATCTTCTTCCATGGTCTGGCATTGAGCCGTGCTCAATCTCACACCTTGCAATACAGGCAAGAACCCCTTCTTGGACTGATCCATATTGAACTTTTTCAATATCTTGTCAAGGTACGTGCTTTATGAAAGACCAATGAGGCGTCTCGATCTATCTCTATAGATCTTGATGCCTAATATATAAGCAGCTTCTCCAAGGTCCTTCATTGAAAAACACTTATTCAAGTAGGCCTTTATGCTTTCCAAGAGTTCTATATCACTTCCCATCAATAGTACGTCATCCACATACAATATGAGAAATGCTACAGAGCTCCCACTCACTTTCTTGTAAACACATGCTTCTCCATAAATCTGTGTAAACCCAAACGCTTTGATAATCTCATCAAAGCGAATGTTCCAACTCCGAGATGCTTGCACCAGCCCATAGATTGAGCATTGGAGCTTGCATACCTTGTCAGCATTCTTAGGATCGACAAAACCTTCCGGCTGCATCATATACAATTCTTCCTTAAGGAAACCATTAAGGAATGACGTTTTGATGTCCATTTGCCATATCTCATAATCATAGAATGCGGCAATTGCTAACAAAATTCGGACGGACTTCAGCTTCGCTACGAGTGAGAAGGTCTCATCGTAGTCAACCCCTTGAACTTGTCGATAACCCTTAGCGACAAGTCGAGCTTTATAGATGGTCACATTGCCATCCGCGTTCATCTTCTTCTTAAAGATCCATTTATTTTCTATGGCTCGTCGATCATCGGGCAAGTTTGTCAAAGTCCATACTTTGTTTTCATACATGGATCCTATCTCGGATTTCATGGCTTCAAGCCATTTGTTGGAATCTGGACCCGCCATCGCTTATTCATAGTTCGAAGGTTCACCGTTGTCTAACAACATTATTTCTAGGACAGGGTTGCCATACCATTCTGGTGTGGAACGTGTCCTTGTGGACCTACGAAGTTCAGTAGTAACTTGATTCGAAGTTCCTTGATCATCATCATTAACTTCCTCTCTAGTCGGTGCAGGAACCACAGAAACATTTTCTTGAGCTGCGCCACTTTCCGGTTCAAGAGGCAGTACTTCATCAAGTTCTACTTTCCTCCCACTTACTTCTTTCGAGAGAAACTCTTTCTCTAGAAAGGATCCATTCTTGGCAACAAAGATCTTGCCTTCGGATCTGAGGTAGAAGGTATACCCAATAGTTTCCTTAGGGTATCCTATGAAGACGCATCTTTTCGACTTGGGTTCAAGCTTTTCAGGTTGAAGTTTCTTGACATAAGCATCGCATCCCCAAACTTTCAGAAACGACAGCTTAGGTTTCTTCCCAAACCATTCATACAGTGTCATCTCAACGGATTTCGACAGAGCCCTATTTAAAGTGAATGCGACAGTCTCTAAAGCATAACCCCAAAATGATAGCAGTAGATCGGCAAGAGACATCATAGATCGCACCATATCTAATAGAGTGCGATTACGACGTTCGAACACACCATTACGCTGAGGTGTTCCAGGCAGCGTGAGTTGTGAAACAATTCCACATTTCCTTAAGTGCGTGCCAAATTCGTGACTCAAATATTCCCCTCCACGATCTGATCGTAAGAACTTTATTTTCCTATCACGTTGATTCTCAACCTCATTCTGAAATTCCTTGAACTTTTCAAAGGTCTCAGACTTGTGTTTCATTAAGTAGACATACCCATATCTACTTAAGTCATCAGTGAGGGTGAGAACATAACGATAACCACCGCGAGCCTCAACGCTCATTGGACCGCACACATCAGTATGTATGATTTCCAATAAGTTGGTTTATCGCTCCATTGTTCCGGAGAACGGAGTCTTGGTCATTTTGCCCATGAGGCATGGTTCGCACGTGTCAAATGATTCATAATCAAGAGACTCCAAAAGTCCATCTGCATGGAGTTTCTTCATGCGTTTAACACCAATGTGACCAAGGCGGCAATGCCAAAAGTATGTGGGACTATCATTATCAACCTTACATCTTTTGGCATTCACACTATGAATATGTGTAACATCACGTTCGAGATTAAATAAGAATAAACCATTGACCAGCGGGGCATGAACAAAAAACATGTCTCTCATATAAATAGAACAACCATTATTCTCAGATTTAAATGAGTAGCCATCTCGCATTAAGTGAGATCCAGATACAATGTTCATGCTCAAAGCTAGCACTAAATAACAATTATTGAGGTTTAAAACTAATCCCGTAGGTAAATGTAGAGGTAGCGTGCCGACGGTGATCACGTCGACCTTGGAACCATTCCCGACGCGCATCGTCACCTCGTCCTTCGTCAGTCTCCGCTTATTTCGCAGCTCCTGTTTTGAGTTACAAACATGAGCAACCGCACTGGTACCAAATACCCAGGAGCTACTACTAGTGCTGGTAAGGTACACATCAATAACATGTATATCATATATACCTTTGGTATTGCCGGCCTTCTTATCCGCTAAGTACTTGGGGTAGTTCCGCTTCCATTGACCGTTTCCCTTGCAATAAAAGCACTCAGTCTCAGGCTTGGTTCCATGCTTTGGCTTCTTCCCGGCAACTGGCTTACTGGGCGCGGCAAATCCCTTGCCGTCTTTCTTGAAGTTCTTCTTACCCTTGCCTTTCTTGAAACTAGTGGTTTTATTGACCATCAACACTTGATGTTACTTTTTGGTCTCCACCTCCGCTGATTTCAGCATTGAATATACCTCAGGAATGGTTTTCTCCATCCCCTGCATACTGAAATTTATCACAAAGCTCTTGTAGCTAGGTGGGAGCGACTGAACGATTCTGTCAATGACCGCATCATCCGGGAGATTAACTCCCAGCTGAGACAAGCGGTTGTGCAACCCAGACATTTTGAGTATGTGCTCGCTGACAGAAATATTCTCCTCCATCTTACAACTATAGAACTTGTCTGAGACTTCATATCTGTCGACCCAGGCATGAGCTTGAAAAACCATTTTCAGCTCTTGGAACATCTCATATGCTCTATGCTGCTCAAAACGCTTTTGGAGCCCCGGTTCTAAGTTGTAAAGCATGCCGCACTGAACCAGGGAGTAATCATCACTATGTGACTGCCAGGCGTTCATAACGTCTTGAGTTGCTGGGAAAACAGGTGCTTCACCTAGCGGTGCTTCAAGGACATATGCTTTCTTGGCAGCTATGAGGATAATCCTCAGGTTACGGACCCAGTCCATGTAGTTGCTACCATCGTCTTTTAGCTTGGTTTTCTCTAGGAACGCGTTGAAGTTGAGGGCAACATTAGCATGGGCCATTTGATCTACAAGACATATTGCAAAGATTTTTAGACTATGTTCATGATAATTAAGTTCATCTAATCAAATTATTTAATAAACTCCCACTCAGATAGACATCCCTCCAGTCATCTAAGTGATACATGATCCGAGTCAACTAGGCCGTGTCCGATCATCACGTGAGACGGACTAGTCATCATCGGTGAACATCTTCATGATGATTGTATCTTTTATACAACTCATGTTCGACCTTTTAGTCTTCCGTGTTCCGAGGCCATGTCTGTACATGCTAGGCTCGTCAAGTCAACCTAAGTGTATTGCGTGTGTAAATCTAGCTTACACCCGTTGTATGCAAACGTTAGAACCTATCACACCCGATCATCACGCGGTGCTTCGGAACAACGGACCTTAGCAATGGTGCACAGTTAGAGGGAACACTTTCTTGAAATTATTAGCGAGGGATCATCTTGTGCTATGCTTAGGATTGGGTCTTGTCCATCACATCATTCTCCTAATGATGTGATCCCGTTATCAACGACATCCAATGTCCATGGTCAGGAAACCGTAATCATCTATTGATCAATCAGCTAGTCAACTAGAGGCTCACTAGGGACATGTTGTGGTCTATGTATTCACACATGCATTACGATTTCCGGATAACACAATTATAGCATGAACAATAGGCAATTATCATGAATAAGGAAGTATAATAATAACCATTTTATTATTGCCTCTAGGGCATATTTCCAACAATCTCACACTTGCACTAGAGTCAATAATCTAGTTACATTGTGATGAATCGAACACCCATAGAGTTCTGGTGTTGATCATGTTTTGCTCGTGGAAGAGGTTTAGTCAACGGATCTGTGACATTTAGATCCGTATGCACTTTACAAATATCTATGTCTCCATCTTGAACATTTTCACGAATGGAGTTGAAGCGACGCTTGATATGCCTGGTCTTCTTGTGAAACCTGGGCTCCTTGGCAAGGGCAATAGCTC
Organism: Triticum dicoccoides; assembly: GCF_002162155.2. NCBI lineage: Eukaryota > Viridiplantae > Streptophyta > Magnoliopsida > Poales > Poaceae > Triticum > Triticum dicoccoides. The sequence goes on from NC_041388.1 coordinate 257,550,002, forward strand.
GAGTGTTGTCATAGAAGAGAGTCATCGGGCCTGACGCATTGGGAATAACTCTTAGGTCGGTAATGAACTCCTTCATCCAGATTGCTTCATGTGTTGCCTCCGAGGCTGCCATGTACTCCGCTTCATATGTAGACCCCGCCACGACACTTTGCTTGCAACTGCACCAGCTGACTGCCCTACCATTCAAAATATACATGTATCCGGTTTGTGACTTGGAGTCATCCAGATCTGTGTCAAAGCTAGCATCGACGTAACCCTTTACGACGAGCTCTTCGTCACCTCCATAAACGAGAAATATATCCTTAGTCCTTTTCAGGTACTTCAGGATATTCTTGACCATTGTCCAGTGTTCCATGCCGGGATTACTTTGGTACCTTCCTACCAAACTTATGGCAAGGTTCGCATCAGGTCTGGTACACAGCATGGCATATAAAATAGACCCTATGGCCGAGGCATAGGGGATGACACTCATCTTTTCTCTACATTCTGCCTTGGTCGGGCATTGAGCCGTGCTCAATCTCACACCTTGCAATACAGGCAAGAACCCCTTCCTGGACTGATCCATATTGAACTTCTTCAATATCTTGTCAAGGTATGTGCTTTGTGAAAGACCAATGAGGAGTCTCGATCTATCTCTATAGATCTTGATGCCTAATATGTAAGCAGCTTCTCCAAGGTCCTTCACTGAAAAACACTTATTCAAGTAGGCCTTTATGCTTTCCAAGAAATCTATATCATTTCCCATTAATAGTATGTCATCCACATATAATATGAGAAATGCTACAGTGCTCCCACTCACTATCTTGTAAACACAGGCTTCTCCATAAGTCTGTGTAAACCCAAACGCTTTGATCATCTCATCAAAGCGAATGTTCCAACTCCGAGATACTTGTACCAGCCAATAGATTGAGTGCTGGAGCTTCCATACCTTGTCAGCATTCTTAGGATCGACAAAACCTTCCGGCTGTATCATATACAATTCTTCCTTAAGGAAACCATTAAGGAATGTTGTTTTGACGTCCATCTGCCATATCTCATAATCATAGAATGCGACAATTGATAACATGATTCAGACGGACTTCACCTTCGCTACGGGTGAGAAGGTCTCACGTAGTCAGCCCCTTGAACTTGTCGGTAACCCTTAGCGACAAGCCGAGCCTTATAGATGGTCACATTACCATCCGCGTCTGTCTTCTTCTTAAAGATCCATTTATTTTCTATGGCTCGCTGATCATCGGGCAAGTCTGTCAAAGTCCATACTTTGTTTTCATACATGGATCCTATCTCGGATTTCATGGCTTCAAGCCATTTGTTGGAATCTGGGCCCACCATCGCTTCTTTATAGTTCGAAGGTTCACCATTGTCTAACAACATGATTTCCAGGACAGGGTTGCCGTACCACTCTGGTGCGGAACGTGTCCTTGTGGACCTACGAAGTTCAGTAGTAACTTGATCCGAAGTTTCATGATCATCATCATTAACTTCCTCTCTAGTCGGTGCAGGCACCACAAAAACATCTTCCTGAGTTGCGCTACTCTCCGGTTCAAGAGGCAATACCTCATCAAGTTCTACTTTCCTCCCACTTACTTCTTTCGAGAGGAACTCTTTCTCCGGAAAGGATCCATTCTTGGCAACAAACACCTTGCCTTCGGATCTGAGGTAGAAGGTATACCCAATAGTTTCCTTAGGGTATCCTATGAAGACACATTTTTCTGATTTGGGTTCGAGCTTTTCAGGTTGAAGTTTCTTGACATAAGCATCACATCCCCAAACTTTCAGAAAAGACATCTTAGGTTTCTTCCCAAACCATAATTCATACGGTGTCGTCTCAACGGATTTCGACAAAGCCCTATTTAAAGTGAATGCGGCAGTCTCTAAAGCATAACCCCAAAATGATAGCGGTAGATCGGTAAGAGACATCATAGATCGCACCATATCCAATACATTGTGATTACGGCGTTCGGACACACCATTACGCTGAGGTGTTCCAGGCGGCGTGAGTTGTGAAACAATTCCATATTTCCTTAAGTGTGTGCCAAATTCGTGACTCAAATATTCTCCCCCACGATCTGATCGTAAGAACTTTATTTTCTTGTCATGTTGATTCTCTACCTCACTCTGAAATTCCTTGAACTTTGCAAAGGTCTCAGACTGTGTTTCATTAAGTAGACATACCCATATCTACTTAAGTCATCAGTGAGGGTGAGAACATAACGATAGCCACCGCGAGCCTCAACGCTCATTGGACCTCACACATCAGTATGTATGATTTCCAATAAGTTGGTTGCTCGCTCCATTGTTCGGGAGAACGGAGTCTTGGTCATTTTGCCCATGAGGCATGGTTCGCACGTGTCAAATGATTCATAATCAAGAGACTCCAAAAGTCCATCTGCATGGAGTTTCTTCATGCGTTTGACACCAATGTGACCAAGGCGGCAGTGCCACAAGTATGTGGGACTATCATTATCAACCTTACGTATTTTGGCATTCACACTATGAATATGTGTAACATCACGTTCGAGATTCAATGAGAATAATCCATTGACCAGCGGGGCATGACCATGAAACATATCTCTCATATAAATAGAACAACCATTATTCTCAGATTTAAATGAGTAGCCATCTTGCATTAAATGAGATCCAGATAAATTGTTCATGCTCAAAGCTGGCACTAAATAACAATTATTGAGGTTTAAAACTAATCCCGTAGGTAAATATAGAGGTAGCGTGCCGACGGCGATCACATCGACCTTGGAACCATTCCCGACGCGCATCGTCACCTCGTCCTTCGCCAGTCTCCGCTTATTCCGCATCTCCTATTTTGAGTTATAAATATGAGCAACCGCACCGGTATCAAATACCCAGGAGCTACTGCGAGTGCTGGTAAGGTACACATCAATAACATATATACCATATATATATCTTTGGTATTGTCGGCCTTCTTGTCCTCTAAGTACTTAGGGCAGTTCCGCTTTCAGTGACCATTTCCCTTGCAATAAAAGCACTGAGTCTCAGGCTTGGGTCCATTCTTTGGCTTCTTCCCGGCAACTGATTTACCGGGCGCGGAAACTCCCTTGTCGTCCTTCTTGAAGTTGTTCTTACCCTTTCCCTTCTTGAAACTAGTGGTCTTATTCACCATCAACACTTGATGTTCCTTTTTGATCTCCACCTCCGCTGATTTCAGCAGTGAATATAACTCAGGAATGGACTTCTCCATCCCTTGCATATTGTAGTTCATCACAAAGCTATTGTAGCTAGGTGGGAGCGGCTGGAGGATCCTGTCAATGACCGAGTCATCTGGGAGATTAACTCCCAACTGAGACAAACGGTTGTGTAACCCGGACATAGTGAGTATATGCTCACCGACGGAACTGTTTTCCTCCATCTTACAACTGTAGAACTTGTCGGAGACTTCATATCTCTCGACCTGGGCATGAGCATGAAAAACCATTTTCAGCTCTTGGAACATCTCATATGCTCCGTGCTTCTCAAAACGCTTTTGGAGCCCCGGTTCTAAGTTGTAAAGGATGCCGCACTAAACCAGGGAGTAATCATAAGTACGCGACTGCCAGGTGTTCATAATGTCTTGAGTTGCTGGGAAAATGGGTGTGTCACCTGACGATGCTTCAAGGAGATATGCTTTCTTGGCAGCTATGAGGATGATCCTCAGGTTCCAGACCCAGTCCTTATAGTTGCTACCATCGTCTTTCAGCTTGGTTTTCTCTAGGAATGCGTTGAAGTTGAGGGCAACATTAGCGTGGGCCATTTGATCTACAAGACATATTGCAAAGATTTTAGACTATGTTCATGATAATTAAGTTCATCTAATCAAATTATTTAATGAACTCCCACTCAGACAGACATCCCTCTAGTCATCTAAGTGATACATGATCCGAATTGACTAGGCCGTGTCCGATCATCACGTGAGACGGACTAGTCATCAACGGCGAACATCTCCATGTTGACCGTATCTACTATACGACTCATGTTCAACCTTTCGGTCTCTCATGTTCCGAGGCCATGTCTGTACATGCTAGGCTCGTCAAGTCAACCTAACTGTTTTGCATGTGTAAATATGGCTTACACCCGTTGTATTCAAACGTTAGAATCTATCACACCCGATCATCACGTGGTGCTTTGAAACAACGAACCTTCGCAACGGTGCACAGTTAGGGGGAACACTTTCTTGAAATTTTAGCGAGGGATCATCTTATTTAAGCTACCGCCGTTCTAAGCAAATAAGATGTATAAACATGATAAACATCACATGCAATCAAATAGTTACATGATATGGCCAATATCATTTTGCTCCTTTTGATCTCCATCTTCGAGGCGCCATGATCATCATGGTCGCCGGCATGACACCATGATCTCCATCATCACGATCTCCATCATCGTGTATTCATGAAGTTGTCTCGCCAACTGTTACTTCTACTACTATGGCTAACGTTTAGCAATAAAGTAAAGTATTTACATGGTGTTTTCATTGACACGCAGGTCATACAATAAATTAAGACAACTCCTATGGCTCCTGCCGGTTGTCATACACATCGACATGCAAGTCGTGATTCCTATTACAAGAACATGATCAATCTCATACATCACATATATCATTCATCGCATCCTTTTGGCCATATCACATCACACGACATATGCTGCAAGAACAAGTTAGACGTCCTCTAATTGTTGTTGCAAGCTTTTTACGTGGCTGCTATAGGTTTCTAGCAAGAATGTTTCTTACCTACGCCAAAACCACAACGTGATATGCCAATTTCTATTTACCCTTCATAAGGACCCTTTTCATCGAATCCGATCTGACTAAAGTGGGAGAGACAGACACCCGCTAGCCACCTTATGCAACTAGTGCATGTCAGTCGGTGGAACCTGTCTCACGTAAGTGTACGTGTAAGGTCGGTCCGGGCTGCTTCATCCCACGATGCTGCCGAATCAAGATAAGACTAGTAACGGCAAGTAAATTGACATAATCGACGCCCACAACATCTTGTGTTCTACTCGTGCATAGAAACTACGCATAGACCTAGCTCATGATGCCACTGTTGGGGATCGTTGCAGAAATTAAAAAATTTCTACACATCACCAAGATCAATCTATGGAGATACTAGCAATGAGAGAGAGAGGGGTGCATCTTCATAACCTTGAAGATCACGAGACGGAAGCGTTACAAGAACGCGGATGAAGGAGTCGTACTCGCAGTGATTCAGATCGCGGTTGATTCCGATCTAAGCGCCGAACAACGACGCCTCCGCGTTCAACACACGTGCAGCACAGGGACGTCTCCTCCTTCTTGATCCAGCAAGGGGGAAGGAGAAGTTGGGGAAGAACTTTGGCAGCACGACGGCGTGGTGGTGGAGCTTGCAGTTCTCCGGCAGGGCTTCGCCAAGCTCAACGGAGGAGGAGGGGGTGTAGGAGAGGGGAAGGGTTGCGCCTTGGATGAGGTGCTGTTGGCCTCACTCCTCCCCTCTATTTATAGGGCGAAGGGGAAAGGGGGTCGGCCCCTCTATATGAGATCTAGAGGGGGGCGGCGGGCAAGGGGAGGGGGCTTGTCCCCAAAGCCAAGGGGCGCCCCCTTTAGGGTTTCCCCTCAACCCTAGGCGCATGGGCCCTAGGGGGATGGCGCCCAGCCCACTTAGGGGCTGGTTCCCTTCCACATAAAGCCCATAGCGCCCTTTGGGGCAGGTGGACCCTCCCGGTGGACCCCCGGAACCCCTTCGGTGGTCCCGGTACAATACCGGCAAACCCCCGAATACTCCCGGTGACCGTATGATGACTTCACATATATAAATCTTCACCTACGGACCATTCTGGAACTCCTCATGACATCTGGGATCTCATCTGGGACTCTGAACAACATTCGGTAACCACATACTATTTCCCATAACAACTCTAGCGTCATTGAACCTTAAGTGTGTAGACCCTACGGGTTTGGGAACCATGTAGACATGACCGAGACATCTCTCGGGCCAATAACCAACAGCGGGATCTGGATACCCATGTTGGCTCCCACATGTTCCACGATGATCTCATCGGAGGAACCACGATGTCGAGGATTCAATCAATCCCGTATACATTTCCCTTTGTCCATCGGCACGTTACTTGCCCGAGATTTGATCGTCGGTATCTCAATACCTCGTTCAATCTCGTTATCGGCAAGTCTCTTTACTCGTTACATAATGCATGATCCCATGACTAACTCCTTAGTCACTCTGATCTCATTATGATGATGCATTACCGAGTGGTCCTAGAGATACCTCTCCGTCATACGGAGTGACAAATCCCAGTCTCGATTCATGCCAACCCAGCAGACACTTTTGGATATACCCGTAGTGCACCTTTATAGCCACCCAGTTACGTTGTGACGTTTGGCACACCCAAAGCATTCCTACAGTATCCGGGAGTTGCACAATCTCATGGTCTAAGGAAAAGATACGTGACAATAGAAAAGCTTTAGCAGACGAACTACACGACCTTGTGCTATGCTTAGGATTGGGTCTTGTCCATCACATCACTCTCATAATGATGTGATCCCGTTATCAACGACATCCAATGTCCATGGTCAGGAAACCACGACCATCTATTGGTCAACGAGCTAGTCAACTAGAGGCTTACTAGGGACATATTACGATCTATGTATTCCCACATGTATTACGGTTTCTGGTTAATACAATTATAGCATGAACAATAGAAAATTATCATGAACAAGGAAATATAATAATAACCACTTTATTATTGCCTCTAGGGCATATTTTCAACAATACACGCAATCAGGAGAGAGATAGTTTCTTTTTTCTCTACAAGGAGAGATACATGCAATCAGGTGAGAGATAATTTCCATCTTTTGGAGGGACAAGAACGGAATTACAAGGAATTAGAGCAAATACACCTTATATTGTGAAATATTATTCAAAACAAATACACCTAATATAAAGGAACGAAAGGAGTACTTCTTTACGGTTTTCTTTTTCTATTTCTGCTTTGCATTTTCCTCTCTATTTTGCATTTAGTTTTCGTACTAAATGAATTTTGCCAGGGTTGAAACTTGGCACATAATTTCAGTGCATTACCATAGGGCCACACACAAAGTTTCACGTGGTTTGGGAAAAAATAAGAATATTTGTTGGAATTTAAACGACCAAATTAAATGTTTCTGTTACACTAAAAATGCTAGGACCAATTTAAGAATTCAATTTGAGTTGATTTCTTCATGACAATTATTTGGGATTATTTGCAACATCACAAACATTTCTGTTTCTCCGTTTGGAGAAATAATAATTTAACTTGTATTTTAAATTTGAATTTGAGTTGGATTTGTGACAAGTGGTATTTGACTTATTCAAACATGATGACATGGCATCATTAGCATGGGTCAGTGTAGCTAACCACTGGGGGTATTACAACTTGTTGTCTCTGTTCTCCCCGTCGCCTTCCTATAGCATGGGAGGAGGAACTGAGGGGGGGGGGAGGTTTTTTGCGCATTCTCCCCCGCTTCTTCCTCGTGCTCTCGCTTCCATTGTAGTTGTCGCCGCTCCTCCAAACACTCAAGCTTCCACCACCATGGCTTCCAAGGCCGCTCAACATATCCCAACTAGGGGCAGGAAGGCCCCTGCCGTAGGGAAAAACACCGTCGGCGACAAGGATCTCAAGCTAGTGGGATATTCAGATTTTGACTTTGTTGGAGGTAAGATTGATCGCAATTCCACATCCGGTGCAAGTCATACTCGAGGGGTCCGGCAAGGGGCGGCCCGACGGGAGCAAAAGGGCAAAGGAGATGACATGAAGAGGTTGCAACAATGAGAACCAAGATTGATGAAACTATTGCTACCTCTTGAGCATGCGTTGGTTTTCCTTTGAAGAGGAAAGGGTGATGTAGCAAAGTAGCGTAAGTATTTCCCTCAGTTTTTGAGTACCAAGGTATCAATCCAGTAGGAGACTACACGCAAGTCGCCTAGTACCTGCACAAACAATCAAGAACCTTGCAACCAACGCAATAAAGGGGTCGTCAATCCCTTCACGACCACTTGCAAAAGTGAGATCTGATAAAGATAATAGGATAAATATTTTTGGTATTTTTGTTGTATAGATTGGAAAGTAAAGATTGCAAAACGGCGACAGAAATTGGCAAGTTGACGGGAAACTAATATGATGTAAAATAGACCCGGGGGCCATAGGTTTCACTAGTGGCTTCTCTCAAGATAGCATATATTACGGTGGATGAACAAATTACTGCCGAGCAATTGATAGAAAAGCGCATAGTTATGAGAATATCTAGACATGATCATGAACATAGGCATCACGTCCGTATCAAGTAGACTGAAACAATTCTGCATCTACTACTATTACTCCACACATCAACCGCTATCTAGCATGCATCAAGAGTATTAAGTTCATAAGAACAGAGTAACACATTAGGCAAGATGACATGATGTAGAGGGATAAACTCAAGCAATATGATATAAACCCCATCTTTTTATCCTCGATGGAAACAATAAAATACGTGTCGGTTCCCTTTCTGTCACTGGGATCGAGCACCGCAAGATTGAACCCAAAGCTAAGCACTTCTCCCTTGCAAGAAAGATCAATCTAGTAGGCCAAACTAAACCGAAAATTCGAAGAGACTTGCAAAGATATCAAATCATGCATATAAGAATTCAGAGAAGAATCAAATATTGTTCATAGATAATCTTGATCATAAACCCATAATTCATCGGATCTCGGCAAACACACCGCAAAAAGATTACATCGAATAGATCTCCAAGAACATCGAGGAGAACTTTGTATTGAGAACCAAAGAGAGAGAAGAAGCCATCTAGCTAATAACTATGGACCCGAAGGTCTGTGGTAAACTACTCACACATCATCGGAGAGGCTATGGTGTTGATGTAGAAGCCCTCCATGATCGAATCCCCCTCCGGCAGATCGCAGGAAAAGGTCCCCAGATGGGATCTCACGGGTACAGAAGGTTGCGGCGGTGGAAAAGTGGTTTCGTGGCTCCCCTGGATGTTTTCAGCGTATAAGAGTATATATAGGCGAAAGAAGTAGGTCGGTGGAGCTCCGTGGGGCCCACGAGGGTGGGGACGCGCCTCCCTACCTTGTGGCCGCCTCTTTGCTTCCTTGACCTCCACTCCAAATCTCCTGGATTGCGTTTGTTCCAAAAAAGATCCTCGCGAAGGTTTCGTTCCGTTTGGATTCCGTTTAATATTCCTTTTCTGTGAAACACTAAAATAGGCAAGAAAAACAGCAATTTGCACAGGGCCTTCGGTTAATAGGTTAGTCCCAAAAATAATATAAAAGTGCATATTAAAGCCCATTAAACATCCAAAACAGATAATGTAATAGCATGGAACAATAAAAAATTATAGATAAGTTGGAGACGTATCAAGCATCCCCAAGCTTAATTCCTCCTCGTCCTCGAGTAGGTAAATGATAAAAACAGAATTTTTGATGTGGAATGCTACCTAACATAATTTCCAATGTAATATTCTTTATTGTGGCATGAATGTTCAGATCCGAAAGATTCAAAACAAAAGTTTAATATTGACATAAAAACAATAATACTTCAAGCATACTAACCAAGCAATCATGTCTTCCCAAAATAACATGGCCAAAGAAAGTTATCCCTACAAAATCATATAGTCTGGCTATGCTCTATCTTCATCACACAAAATATTTGAATCATGCACAACCTTGATGACAAGCCAAGCAATTTTTCATACTTTTGATGTTCTCAAACTTTTTCAATCTTCACGCAATACATGAGCGTGAGCCATGGATATAGCACTATAGGTGGAATAGAATGGTGGTTGTGGAGAAGACAAAATAGAGAAGATAGTCTCACATCAACTAGGCGTATCAACGGGCTATGAAGATGCCCATCAATAGATATCAATGTGAGTGAGTAGGGATTGCCATGCAACGATGCACTAGAGCTATAGATGTATGAAAGCTCAACAAAAGAAACTGAGTGGGTGTGCATCCAACTTGCTTGTTCATGAAGACCTAGGGCATTTTGAGGAAGCCCATCATTAGAATATACAAGCCAAGTTCTATAATGAAAAATTCCCACTAATATATGAAAGTGACAACATAAGAGACTCTCTATCCTGAAGATCATGGTGCTACTTTGAAGCACAAGTGTGGATAAAGGATAGTAGCATTGCCCCTTCTCTCTTTTTCTATCATTTTTTTATTTGGGCCTTTTCTTTTTTATGGCCTCTTTTTTTCATTCGAAGTCTCATCCCGACTTGTGGGGCAATCATAGTCTCCATTATCCTTTCCTCACTGGGACAATGCTCTAATAACGATGATTATCACACTTTTATTTACTTACAACTCAAGAATTACAACTCGATACTTAGAACAAAATATGACTCTATGTGAATGCCTCCGGTGATGTACCGGGATGCGCAATGAATCAAGAGTGACTTGTATGAAAACTTATGAACGGTGGCTTTGCCACAAATACGATGTCAACTATATGATCATGCGAAGCAATATGACAATGATGGAGCGTGTCATAATAAACGAAATGGTGGAAGGTTGCATGGAAATATATCTCGAAATGACTATGGAAATGCCATAGTAGGTAGGTATTGTGGCTGTTTTGAGGAAGGTATATGGTGGGTGTATGATACCGGCGAAAGGTGCGCGGTATTAGAGAGGCTAGCAATGGTGGAAGGGTGAGAGTGTGTATAATCCATGGACTCAACATTAGTTATAAAGAACTCACATACTTATTGCAAAAATCTATTATTTATCGAAACGAAGTATTACGCGCATGCTCCAAGGGGGATAGATTGGTAGGAAAAGACCATCGCTCGTCCCTGACCGCTACTCATAAGGAAGACAATCAAAAAATAAATCATGCTCCGACTTCATCACATAACGGTTCACCATACATGCATGCTACGGGAATCACAAATTTTAACACAAGTATCTCTCAAATTCACAATTACTCAACTAGCATGACTCTAATATCACCATCTTCATATCTCAAAACAACCATAAAGAATCAAACTTCTCATAGTATTCAATGCACTTTATATGAAAGTTTTTATTATACCCATCTTGGATGCCTATCATATTAGGACTAATTTCCTAACCAAAGAAAATTACCATGATGTTCTAAAAGACTGTCAAATAATATAAGTGAATCATGAGACATCAATAATTTCTATAAAATAAAATGACCATCATGCTCTAAAAAGGTATAAGTGAAGCACTAGAGCAAAATTATCTAGCTCAAAAGATATAAGTGAAGCACATAGAGTATTCTAATAAATTCTGATTCATGTGTGTCTCTCCAAAAGATGTGTACAACAAGGATGATTGTGGTAAACTAAAAAGCAAAGACTCAAATCATACAAGACGCTCCAAGCAAAACACATATCATGTGGTGAATAAAAATACAGCCTCAAGTAAAGTTAGCGATAGACGAAGACGAAAGAGGGGATGCCTTCCGGGGCATCCCCAAGCTTAGGCTTTTGGTTGCCCTTGAATTTTACCTTGGGGTGCCTTGGGAATCCCCAAGCTTAGTCTCTTTCCACTCCTTGTTCCAAAATCCATCAAATCTTTACCCAAAAACTTAAAAACTTCACAACGCAAAACTCAACAGAAAATCTCATGAGCTCCGTTAGTATAAGAAAGCAAACCACCACCTTACGGTACTGTAATGAACTCATTCTTTATTTATATTGGTGTTAAACCTACTGTATTCCAACTTCTCTATGGTTCATACCCCCGATACTAGCCATAGATTCATCAAAATAAGCAAATAACACACGAAAAACAGAATCTGTCAAAAACAGAATAGTCTGTAGCAATCTATAGGTTTCGAATACTTATGTAACTCCAAAAATCTTGAGAAATTAGGACGTCCTAAATAATTTGTATATTGATCTACTGCAGTTGGAATTGGTATTTTACCGCTCTCTGGTAAAAAATGAAAAAAATTCTCGTGAGCGCATACTTTCTGTATTTTTCAGCAAGATCAAATAACAATCACCCAAGAAGATCCTAAATGCTTTACTTTACACAAACACTAATTAAAACATAAAAAACAATCATAACATAGGATAGATGAATTATTTATTACTAAACAGGAACAAAAAGCAAGGAACAAAAATAAAATTGGGTTGCCTCCCAACAAGCGTTATCGTTTAAGAATAGATCTAGGTATTGTCATCTTTGGTATGCAATTTTTCAATTGAACACTTATAACCCTTAGGAGGTTCTTTGTTTTTGCAAATGATCAAACTCCTAGGTAGGAAATCAAGAAATCCATTTGTAGCAAAAGGTTCCTTAATGATATCTAAAAAGTTGGGGTGAACACTTATTGACTTGAGATCTTCATTTTTCTTACTAGAAGATTCACATTTATTTTTAGGAACATAGATAAATTTGGCAACTTTGGTAGGAGGGGGGATTTGAGGTATTTTTAAATGCAGAAAAAGCGGACCCCAAGTTGGTAATAATTTCTTCGAGTTTATCAATTCTAGTTGAATCTTGATCTATCTTTTCATTGACTATGGGTTCCTTTTCCTTAAGATTTTTCAGAGTAACTCCTACCTTAGATCCATATTGAGTAATCTGGTTGTGGATCTTTTTATCCAAATTTTCAATTAACTCTACAGTGGCAATTTTATTTTCAATAATATCAAGCCTTTGCATCACATGTTCCAAAGTTAAAATAGTTTCATTGACCAAAAGAGGTGGTGAGCCTAACAAATCTATCATAGCATTATAAGAATCAAAAGTATGGCTTCCCAAGAAATTCCCTCCGGTGATGGTGTCAAGAACATATCTATACCAAGGAGTGATGCCTAAGTAAAAATTGTGAAGAAGAACGGAAGTAGATTGCTTTTTAATAGATCTATTTTGAGCATTGCAAATTCTATACCAAGCATCTTTTAAGTTTTCTCCCTTCCTTTGTTTAAATTAAGAATATCATTATCGGGAGTGTTAACAATGATAGGAGAACTAGCCATGAGGGCAAATAAACGATCTAACACACGGACACACAAGAGGCAAGCGAAAAGAAGCGAACGGAAAAGGGCGGATAAAACGGCAAAGGTAAAGTGGGAAGAGGAAAACGAGAGGCAAATGGCAAATAATGTAATGCGAGGATAAGAGTTTGTGATGGGTACTTAGTATGTCTTGACTTGGCGTAGATCTCCCCGGCAACGGGGCCAGAAATCCTTCTTGCTACCTCTTGAGCATGCATTGATTTTCACTTGAAGAGGAAAGGGTGATGCATCAAAGTAGCGTAAGTATTTTCCTCAGTTTTTGAGAACCAAGGTATCAATCCAGTAGGAGACTACACGCAAGTCGCCTAGTACCTGCACAAACAATCAAGAACCTTGCAACCAACGTGATAAAGGGGTTGTTAATCCCTTCACGGTCACTTGCAAAAGTGAGATATGATAAAGATAATAAGATAACTATTTTTGGTATTTTTGTTGTATAGATTGGAAAGTAAAGATTGCAAAACGGCGACAGAAATTGGCAAGTTGACGGAAAACTAATATGATGTGAAATAGACCCGAGGGCCATAGGTTTCACTAGTGGCTTCTCTCAAGATAGCATATATTACGGTGGGTGAACAAATTACTGCCGAGCAATTGATAGAAAAGCGCATAGTTATGAGAATATCTAGGCATGATCATGAACATAGGCATCACGTCCGTATCAAGTAGACCGAAACGATTCTGCATCTACTACTATTACTCCACACATCGACCGTTATCCAGCATGCATCAAGAGTATTAAGTTCATAAGAACAGAGTAACGCATTAGGCAAGATGACATGATGTAGAGGGATAAACCCAAGCAATATGATATAAACCCCATCTTTTTATCCTCGATGGAAACAATACAATACGTGTCGGTTCCCTTTCTGTCACTGGGATCGAGCAGCACAAGATTGAACCCAAAGTTAAGCACTTCTCTCATTGCAAGAAAGATCAATCTAGTAAGCCAAACTAAACCGAAAATTCGAAGAGACTTGCAAAGATATCAAATCATGCATATAAGAATTCAGAGAAGAATCAAATATCGTTCATAGATAATCTTGATCATAAACCCACAATTCAGCGGATCTCGGCAAACACACCGCAAAAAGATTACATCGAATAGATCTCTAGGAACACCGAGGAGAACTTTGTATTGAGAACCAAAGAGAGAGAAGAAGCCATCTAGCTAATAACTATGGACCCAAAGGTCTGTGGTAAACTACTTACACATCATCGGAGGGGCTATGGTGTTGATGTAGAAACCCTCCGTGATCGAATCCCCCTCCGGCAGATTGCCGAAAAAGGTCTCCAGATGGGATCTCACGGGGACAGAAGGTTGCGGCAGTGCAAAAGTGGTTTCGTGGCTCCCCTGGATGTTTTCAGTGTATAAGAATATATATAGGCGAAAGAAGTAGGTCGGTGGAGCTCCGTGAGGCCCACGAGGGTGGGGGGCGCCCCTCCCTACCTCGTGGTGGCCTCGTTGCTTCCTTGACCTCCACTCCAAGTTTCCTGAATTGCGTTTGTTCCAAAAAAGATCCTCGCGAAAGTTTCGTTCCGTTTGATATTCCTTTTCTACGAAACACTGAAATAGGCAAAAAAAATAACAATTTACACTGGGCCTTCGGTTAATAGGTTAGTCCCAATAATAATATAAAAATTCATATTAAAGCCCATTAAACATCAAAAACAGATAATATAATAGTATGGAACAATCCAAAATTATAGATACATTGGAGACGTATCAACTATCAATGTAAAGAAGCATATGATGGATCAATCTATGAAGCATAGTTAGATTTGTCAAAGAAGAAGCAACAAGAGAAGTTAGCAAGGTTGGAAGAGATAAAAGAGAATGGAAAACACAAGGTTAACTTTCACGTGCTTAGGCTTCTTCTCGAGGAGAGTCGGTTGAGCCGAGAGATTGTGACTGAGGAGAATCGACTCATGATGATGTATCCAAGTGAAGTGGATTAAAATATGAGAGCCTTTTGGGAGATGATGTAGGCAGAGATTTTGGCATCTATGATGCAATGGGGTGGCGCTTACTTAGGAGAAGGGACCGGTACCAGTTATTGCGACATGTGCCGCTCTTTTTGTGGGATGGATGTGGATGATGATCATCATGTTTTTCTCATGCATTTGGGTCCAATTCTATGTTTGAATGTGGACTGAATATTTTAAAATTATGGATTTAAAATGTTGTTCAATCAGGTGATGTTAAAACGTGAAAGTCCAGCTTATATTGATGCGGAAACTTGAAGGAGCACACACATACCCAACCCTGCCCGGCCGAACGATTGCTTCGTGGTCCACAAAGTCATTATATTTCGCACAAGGGAACACAAGTTTTATAAGTTTTAGGTGCTGAAACTTGCGATTTTGCTGTTCGTTCGTATTAAGTTTCAACACTAGTAAAGTTCTAAAAACTCGTCAAAATATATTCAAAAGTTGTCTTATTTGAAAATACTGATCAAAAGGAACACGAATATGCAACTGAAAATTAATATTAATTCCAAAGAAAAATATGGTCGGTATATTGATGTGAAACTTGAATTGGGATAGGGTTTAGATGCACACACATAGTAGAAAGTAGAAGAAGAAGATCGGACAGGGCGTTTTGGCTCCCGGGCTCAGATGAGCCTGAAAGTGAACAGTAAAATTGGTAAAAAAAATTCAAATATCAAATGTTTTTCTGGTGAAATATGCTTGAAAGCGTGATGTTCGTGCCAAATTTCAGTGCATTTGAATATCTGTGTAGCTTTTAGCAGAAAAGACGAATTTAAGGTATGTGAAAAAGTTTACATTTGTGCATTATTTGAACCGACTTTTTTTTGCTGAGAGCTACTCAGATATCCGAATGCACTGAAAATTAGCATGGGTCATGCACTTAAACATCTTGCATGTAAAAGAATCATAATTTTTTGAATTTATATATATAATATTTCTTTCGGTAATATGGAAAAGCACAAGAAGGACAACCATGCCGTCGCCGCAAGTTCCGCCTCCCCTCCTCCAAATCCATGCCATCGCTCCTTGCTCCATCCATCATCAAAGGATCCAGCACGTCTGTGTGTGCCGGCCGCCGGCTTCGGCCGAGATGCTATGAGACATGAGCAGTAATCCACGGCAGCAGACCTAGTCGTCTGCCCCCGTCGCCGAAACACACCGCCCCAGCCGACCTCTCCGGCGACCGCATCAGAAAACTCTCAGGGGCCCACGAAGGAACGCGGCGCCCACCTAATCCATGCGGATTCCACGGAAGACACGTACACACGAAAAATCGAATACGTAGGGGACTCAGGGCATCTACAGCCGTTGGCCCCACAGAAAACGTCTAAAAGCGATGTCTAAGGATGAGCCGGCGTAAAAAATGGTTCTGAGGCGAGTCGGTGTCCAGCCGTCGACCCCCAGGGCCGTCCCCAGGCGCGTATTAAAATAAAAAAAGAAGGACCGTTCGGCGAAGTTATGATAAAAACTAGTTAAATTTCGGTCAAACATGGCAAATTTTGGTGAAATTCGCGCATTTTCATTACATTAACCTAATCTAAAAAAGAAAGGGGCTGAAGTCGTCGCCGCCGTCGCCGCCATCGTCGTCGTCGGTCTTCTCCTCCTTGACGCGGGCGCCCCTGCTGAACCCCTGCCCGGCGTCGCCATGGCGGACTGGCGGCGCCGTGTCGTCGTCGTCGTCGCTGTCGCATAAGACGACGACCCCGTCTTCATCGCGGCCGCGTCGGCACTCCTCGAAGCGGCGCAGGGCGGCGCGCTGGCGCTCCTTCTCCTTCTTCCGGCGCGCCTTCTCCATCGCAATGGAGTCCTGGCGCGCCCATTCTAGGGCCGCGTCGTCGCCGTCGAACTCCGCCTTCACCGGCGCTAGCCCTGGTTCCGTCTTCACCGGCGCCAGCCCCGGCTCCATCTTTGGCTTGACGAAGCGCGGAGGAGCCGACGAGGAGGAGCGCGCCGGCCGCCCTCGTTGATGACGATGCCGACGCTGCAAGTGCGCCGACCGATTGGCTTCTCCGCCGCGGGCTCGGCCTTGACGCCGAGAAGCGCCGGAGAACCGGAGGAGTGGGAAGATGAGCGAGAGGAGTAAGACGAGGAGGAGGCGAACCTCCTTGGCGCCCATGCGCGTCGGTGTTGCGACGGGGCGGCCCCCGTCGCAGGATAGGTCAACGGCGGGTTGTTGCCGCCGTCGAGGTACGCCAGCACGCCATCCAGCATGCGGCCGGGGATGCCCCACCACAGATGGAGCCCCTCGCTGTTCTTTGCGCCGCCGACCACCGGCGCGTCGTTGGTGGAGGCCAGGCGCTGCTGCTGACGGCGCTGGAAGTACGCCGCCCAAGCCGCGTGATTGCCGGCGGCGTACTGGGGGAGGGAGCGCTCGTCGTCGGTCAGGGAGGCGCGCGCGACCTCGACCTCCTCGGCGAAGTACCTGGGCTTTGCCACGGCGTCGGGTAACGGGGGAACGGGCACTCCCCCGTCGCTGAGCCGCCACCCCGTTGGCCCGGCACGCATGTCCGGCGGCGCCGGGATGTTCACCTGGAACAGGAGCCAGGACTCCTGTTCGCGGAGCGAACGGCGGCCGAAGTCGTTCGCCGCCGCCTCGTCTCCGGGGAAGCGCTCTGCCATGGCGACGGGCTCGGCGGTGGTAGAGAGGGAGAGAGAGGGGCTGCCGGTGGCGCTCGGGAGAGGAAGACGGAGACGGAGAGAGAGGGGCTGGGCGGCGGCGAGGGGCGAGTCTGGTGTGGGCACAGGCGACCGCCGGCTTTTATAGCCGCTCCGCGCCCGTGTGTACGCTTGCGAGGGAGGGGAGGCGTCGGCGCGCCGTCCCGTGACGCGCCGCCCGTGAGGAATCAATGGCAAGGCTGACCGGCGGGAGCCTTGCCATTGATTCCCCGCGGGAACCGAGGCAGTTGGGGGAAGACGAGCCGCCGTGTCCCTGACGCGGTTGGCCCGCGGCTTTTTCGAGCCAAAACAGTTCGCTCCGGCGCCACCGGGCGCCCCCCAGCGTGCCGGGTTCAGTCTGAGTCCGTCGGCGCTGTTTTCGGCCCAGACCGACGAAAATCGGACTCCTGGGGGCGCGACTAGGCCGTGTTTTCGGCGCCGGTGCAAAAAAAACGTCTGGGAAGGTCTTTCTGGGACGCGGCTGGAGATGCCCTTAGGTGCCAGCACAACATGTCTCACCCACTGTCACCCGGGATCCACACACTTTTCTCACTCTCGATTCACCAGAAGAGCTTATTTGACACGAGCTTAGTATCTGTACTCACGGGGCTCGATTTCGAAGCCTTCAAAATGGTTTTAAAGGCTCCTCTAAAACCATGTTAAAAACTTAATTTTTAGGGAATATTTGAGAGCTGGTAGGAGGATACTGAAATGACGAGATAAACGAGAGATCAATCCACACGGATGATACACATGAGTTCGACGTGCACATCGTTTGGTAGTTACATGTAAGTTGGTGGCGTGGAGTTAGGTGGATGGATGGATAATGACAACCGAGAGAGACGGGTCATTTCCTGACTATTCAAAGTCATCTAGTCAGCGCATGTGGGCGCTCTAGTCCACCAAACTTGAATTTTCCTGTTTGTGACGAAGTCCACCAAACTGATGAACCATACCGCCTCAGCATTTAATCTAATTATATTTCACCGAAAATCCTAAACCTACGAACTTCCAACTAATCTAAACATGCCTCTCCCCTGATTTTCAGGTGGGGTGGGCCTAACCCTCTCTTTTAAGGGGACTGCTACGGATCAGCCGATTGATCTTAGGGGGAGATCAGCCGCCTGCCCAGCTGTCTGATTAGGCGCATTTATGTCGTTTGATCAGACCAAACGCAGCCGTCTTCTTCCTCCTTTCTCTCGTATCCACCACGCTGCAAAAAAAAAAAAAAATAGGTGACTACATCTTCGCGACCCTCAACGAAGCTCCATTGCAACCCCTGACCCGACGGCGCGGTGAAGCTCCATTGCATCCCTCGGCGGCGAGACCCACCGGCGCGGGCGAAGCTCCATTGCAACCCCCGTCGGTGAGACAAAGCTGCAACGCAGCACCGACGACGCCGGCGAAGCTCCACTGCAACCCCCGACGACAAGACAAAAGCTGCAACGCAGCACCGACAGCGTCAGCGAAGCTCCATTGTAGCACCAACGGGGTCCTATGCAGCACCGGCGGAGCTCCATTGCAGCCTAATGACCCCGGCGAGCACCGATGAGGCTTCATTGCAGCCCCGGTGATGCTTCAACACAACGCCGGTGAGCCCGCTAGCTGCAACACCGTCACTCGCTTGAAGCACAAGGGAGAGCGTCGGCCGCCTCCGTTGCAACAGCGCCCCGTGACCCCATTGCAGCGCCGTTTGCAAACCGCCGGCACGCAACACGTAGCTCCTTCCCTGTGTTGCTTTGAAGCAGGCCTCGCCGACGAGGACGCTCCACTGCTCGCGGCGACGACGGATGCGGCAGCGCCAGCAACCAGTTTTGCAGCGGTGCAAACAGCGAGTTGCGCGATGGGTGCAATGGCGGCAGCAAACCTCATGGCGTGGTGCTGGGGTTGGGGCAACAATGGTGGTGGTTTGATGGCCTGAACTAATGCCAGCGAGAGATGTGTGGAGGAAGCGAGCGGAGCAGAGGAAAGAAGGAAAGAAGAAAAGCAGCTCGGCGCGAGGAAAAATATGTGGACATGCTTCACGGGGAAGAGATGGGATGACGGGGACAGCTGTGGGCAGCGCCACATGGGACACGCGTCGTCCTACGGAGGCGGTTGACGCGAGAGAAATTTCATCCGGTTTAAAACTATCGTTTTTCCTTTTTTAATTCAATCAAATAGTCCCACATCAGATCGCTTTATAACCTTACGTAGACCATTACATGGATGTAGCATTGCTCATATTACACCGGATCTCTCTAGTGGCGAAAGAAAGGCTCTTGTAAGCCATTGAGTGAAATGCACTCTTAGAGAAATTGCGATGGCACTCTTGAGAGTTAGTTGCCAAATACCACCACAATTGCACACGTTTTCCTAAAAAATCATCATTTCACTAACAATTTACAAAAAAACAGTCGATTTTCAGTAAGTTTTTTTGTCGTAAGCACTAAAGCTCGATCCAACGTGTTTTGACGCTCCCAATCAAAACTCAGTTTGTTGAGTCAACCGTTAGTATGAAAAAAGGGGGCCACCCATCAGCATCTATATTCCTTTTTCCCTGTCTCGTGCATTTCATCGAGCACATTGCGCACGCACCACCGGCCGCTACCGCGAGAGACAGACGACCGGACCCGACCACACATCCGCTGTCCGTGCCACCTCGCACCTTGACTCTTCCGACCGCCGACATCCTGATGCGTGCGCCACTATGAGTTGCCGAGCTCCCGACTGTGAACAAGGCTGAGCTTCGACGCACCTGCGCTTCAGCCCACTCACGCAAGACTGACTCCCTTGCGCATATGCCCCAGCCCACTCCGACTAGGTCAACTTGCCCTCATCCCTAGTCGCTACGACAAGATGCTCAATTACACAACTCTAGTGGGGTGCAAGAACATCTAGGATGCTTGCATAACCTCTCCCCTAGGACGGACATGGAGCTTGTCGACTCGTCCGAGATCCCGACCTGGCTGGAGGGAGATCTTCTTGCGCCGGAATGTCGAGCCCCGAATCCTGATGGTGATCGACTTGGTCACTGGCTTGTGGCGGTGGCTAGTGGCCTGCCCTGGATTCGGGCGGGATTCTGCGCCCTTGGTGCTTGTCGAAGGAGGATAAACCGTTGAGAGGGAAGGACAATGCCATGGGAAAAGGTGGGTGGGTCGGGGTTGCCTCGATGGGTAGATGGATGTGGAGGAGAGAGAGAAGGGAGAGACTGACAGGTCGACCCTTCATCAAGTTAACACCCCAACCAAATAGTGTGAGATTTTGGTGTCAAGTCAGCCTGACAGTGGGACCCACCAGTCATATTCAACACCAAAACACGTTGAATCGAGCTTTCAGTGATTCATGCAAAAAACTTATTGAAAATCGGTGTTTTTAGCAAATTGTTAATGAAATGATGGTCTTGTTAGAAGGCATGCGTAATTGTGGCGGTTTTCGACAATTAAGTCTTTTTTTTGCAGAAAACTTTTGATCTATTCATCAATTGTCAAGGTAGTACAAAGAACACTAGAAGTCAAATTTACATCCAGGTCCGTAGACCACCTAGTGACGACTACAAGCACTGGAGCGAGCCGAAGGCGTGCCGCCATCATCGCCCCTCCCTCGTCGGAGCCGGGCAAACATTGTTGTAGTAGACAGTCGGGAAGTCATCGTGCTAAGGCCCCATAGGACCAGTGCATTAGAACAGCAACCGACGCCGATGAAGAGAAATATAGACCGGAAGGATCCAACCTACAGACACACAAACGTAGACGAACGAAGACCGGATCCCGTCGGATCCACTGAAGACCAACGGCAACCCGATCCCATGAGATCCATCGGAGACAAACCTCCACGCACCTTCCGACGATGCTTGAAACATCACCGGGACAGGGCTAGGTGGGGAGGACCTTATTCCATCTTCAAGAAGTCGCCGCCGCCTCGTCTTCTTGAGCATGGCACAAACCCTAACAAAACTCAGAAAAGCATCTAAAAATGGAGCCCTCCCACCGGCAAGGGCGGGGGTCCACCGCGCCTCCATACTCCAAGGACCATAGGAGATGAGGCGGACCGGCGGCGCCGGTGAGAGGCAAGGAAGCCCTAGATGGGAGTTTTGCACGTGGGCGGGAGCGAAGGTCTCTTAAAAAATCGGTAACCCCACTGCTTTAAAACAATTTTGTATCTAAATTATGAAACCTATATTTTAGTAGAAATCTAACGATACTATTTTTATTTCAAGAACGAGGAGCTTGTCCAGCTTTAGCGCTAGAAGTTCATGGAAAGTACGCATGGAAAAACAAAAATGTCGAGCTCAACGGCCACACACACCAACCATACAAACCCTATGCAAGGGTTCTCATAACCTATCGCTAAGTTCATGAAAATCTCCACAAAAGGTAGGTGCCCAACTACACCCCGTAATATCCCTAAGACACATCTCCTGCACCCAAAGAAGATATGGTCACAATCCTCGATTTCACCGCATAGGGCACATAGGCCATTGTTCGGACCATGTCTCTTCTAAAACTCCACACCACTAGGAAGGTGGTCACCAATCAACTGCCAGAGAAAGATCTTGATTTTGGATGGAAGTCTCGCTTTCCAGCATCCACGACCTTTGATTTAGCAGCGCCTTGATGCAACGTTTGTAGAGCGAGTTGGTAATTAATAACCCAAACCGCTCCAACTCCCAACTGAACGTGTGTATGGCCAAGCTAAGAGAGCAAGAGGACATCAAGGTGGCTAACCGATGCCATTTCTCCCTCCAGGTCTTCCTTGAAGAACAATGAAATAATGGTCTCCAATGACGTTGCACCACACATCCTCTACTATGATGTTGCCATCGGTTGCAATGGCATACAACTATGAAAAGTCATAGATAAAGGGGTGTCACCAATCCAAAGGTCTAGCCAAAACCAAGTATTCTTGCCATTCCCAACTTCATGAAGGCACCAATAAGAAGCAAGTGCCTCACCTTCTCAATGGCGCACTGCTACTTCTTGAGCTTGCGTAGGTTTTTTACTTAAAGAGGAAAGGGTGATGCAGCAAAGTAGAGATAAGTATTTCCCTCAGTTTGAGAATCAAGGTATCAATCCAGTAGGAGACAACGCACAAGTCACCTAATACCTGCACAAACAATCAAACATCTTGCACCCAACGCAATAAAGGGGTTGTCAATCCCTTGACGGTTACTTGCAAAAGTGAGATCTGATAGAGATAGATAAACAGTAAAGTAAATATTTTTGATATTTTTGGTTTATAAATCGTAAAGTAAAAAATTGCAAAATAGTGATCAGAAACTAATATAATGAAAAATAGTAGATCGGAAACTTATTTGATGGAAAATAGACTCGGGGGCCACAGATTTCACTAGAGGCTTCTCTCAAGATAGCAAATAATACGGTGCGTGAACAAATTACTGCCGAACAATTGATAGAAAAGCGCAAGGTTATGATGATATCTAAGGCAATGATCATGAATATAGGCATCACGTCCGTGTCAAGTTGACCGAAACTATTCTGCATCTACTACTATTACTCCACACATCGACCGACTCCTGCCCTCATCTAGTATTAAGTTCATGAAGAGCAGAGTAACACATTAAGTAAGATGACATGATGTAGGGGAATTAACTCAAGCAATATGATGAAAACCCCATCTTTTTAACCTCGATGACAACAATACAACACGTGCCTTGCTGCCCCTACTGTCACTGGGAAAGAACACCGCAAGATTGAACTCAAAGCTAAGCACTTCTCCTATTGCAAGAAAAACCAATCTAGTTTGCCAAACCAAACTGATAGTTCGGAGAGAATTACAAAGATATCAAATCATGCATAAAAGAATTCAGAGAAGATTCAAATAATATTCATAGATAAGCTCGTCATAAATCCATAATTCATCGGATCTCGGCAAACACACCGCAAAAGAGTATTACATCAGATAGATCTCCAAGAACATCGAGGAGAACATGGTATTGAGAATCAAAGAAAGAGAAGAAGCCATCTAGCTACTAGCTATGGACCCATAGGTCTGAGGTAAACTACTTATGCTTCATCTGAAGGGCAATAGAGTTGATGTACAAGCCCTCCGTGATCGAATCCCCTCTGGTAGGGTGCCAGAAAAGGTCCCTAGATGGGATCTCACGGGTACAGAAGCTTGCGGCGGTGAAAAAGTATTTTCGTGGATGCCTATGGTGGTTTGGGGATATTTGAGAACATATAGGCGAAAGAATTAGGTCAGGAGGGTCACGGGGGACCCACAAGGGTGGGGGCGCGCCCTCCGTCCTTGTGGCCACCTCGTGGCTCCTCCGACTTCATCTCTAAGTCTCTTGGTTGTCTTCTGGTCCAAGAAAAATCATCGTGAATGTTTCATTCCGTTTGGACTCTATTTGGTATTCTTTTTCTGCGAAACTCAAAAATAAGGAAAAACAGAAACTAGCACTGGGCTCTAGGTTAATAGGTTAGTGCCCAAAATAATATAGAATAACATATTAATGCATATAAAACATCCAAAATAGATAATATAATAGCATCGAACAATAAAAAATTATAGATACGTTGGAGACGTATCACGCACCAAAATTGGAATCCTCTAGAGTTGGTTGCCATGTCAAGAGGGGTCACTCACAAATGTTACTTTCGGATGATATCCGACCATAGACCGGTTAGGATTATAGTTTTTAAAACAGGACCAAACCACCGGCCCGACCACAAAAAATAGAACTAGCAACTCTAGTGGCTTCTTAAGCACAGGGGACCATCCCGTAAGCGGACTAGCGGAAATCAGAAAAACCTGTGATTTTGTTGCAAATAGGAGATTAAATCAGAGCAATTGAACCGGTTAATGCACATAAGGTTTAATTTTAGAATGGTTAATGTACGTAAGGTGGAAACATCAATTGTGTTGTCCAGGTTTCAAGCCATATGTGCTTGGTCATAGGCCGAAGCCTCAAACATGGCCTAATAATCAACCGATCCCAGACTAGTTGTGGTACATATCCATGTAAATACGTATATTTTACCCTCTCTATTGACATATTTTGCATTTATTTACATATTGAAACGACAACCGAACCGGTTGAACCGATGGTCTGATTGGTGAAAACCGAAACAACCAAGCTCACCGATTTTGTCACTTGTATAGTTTTGTAAACTATGGTTTGGATCTTTCAAGACCATTTTGCCATAAGGAAACCATTCACGAGCTTGGTGTTGCTGGTCCCTAAATCGTCGACTTCCTTGTGCGAATAGATAGTGCTCCCATGTGGTATTTTTGTTTCCCCA
This sequence comes from Triticum dicoccoides, assembly GCF_002162155.2. Taxonomy (NCBI): domain Eukaryota; kingdom Viridiplantae; phylum Streptophyta; class Magnoliopsida; order Poales; family Poaceae; genus Triticum; species Triticum dicoccoides. Next base: position 257,574,933 of record NC_041388.1, read on the forward strand.
TTTCTTTCAGCCAGAAGAATCTAGAACAAACCTTGTCAAACTTCTCATGGACTTGATACTGGTGAAGGAAGAAACCCACTGCATATATACAAAGGTTGGACAGGCACGCGTTGATGAGTATGGATTTTCCACATGCGGACTGGTGTTTACCCTTTGTTTGCAAAAGACTCAAATCTATTACAGAGGATTACATAGAGGATCTTGCACCACCGCACGACCATCGCCATCGCTAAACCGAGCTAGTGATGCACTGTTGTGGCTGCGCCTATACCGAAGCCAGGGTTGACCTTGTCGATGACCGTCAAAAAGTCTTTAATCGACTTGAAGCGCCTGATACCAAATCTCACTTCCGGGCACATACGACGAGAAACTCTAATCTTGCCGCCCTAAGGAGACAACATGGATCTAAGCTGAAGCTTTGTCACCTCCATTCCAATGGATGAACTCAAGGAGGATTAGAGCTCTGAACATTGACTCGAAGATGAAGCGTCATCCGCTCGGACGATGCCCTCGCAAGAGAAAAAAACTAACCTAGACTATTAGTCAGAGCCGAGGCACTAGGACCCCTCTCCCTGCCACTGGCCAATTGAGAGGCAGGCAAAGGGGAGGTGGATCCACGGGCTCGCCGGTTAAGGTGGGAGGGGATGAATGCCCTAGATGCCGAAGTCATGAGAGGAAAAGAGACCCTAATATGAGGATGGAAATTTCCTTCAAGAGACAACCTCTTGGACAGGTGTTTACCGACCTAAGGGTCCACCCTATTAGCCACTATCTGTGAGAAACCAAAATTCATGATCATGAGGTGCTTGTATTAGGGGAAGCACAAGATAATTGACGGGAGATATCCCAATTTACAATTCATTATGTGGGCAACCCTAAGTGTATCTTCTAGGTCACCCGCTATGGCCATAGTCTCGCTTTTGTTGAAGTTCATCCTCAACCGATATCGATTAGGAACACATCAGTAGACACTTAATATTGATAATGTTGACTGGGTCGTTCTTGACAAGGATAAGAATGTCGTCATCGTATTATAGAGTAGTGATGCCGCCATCTATAATACTCGAGACCAACCCATGGATGCGACAAGCAGCCTTCTTTTATTTGATCAACATATTGTTTTAGTTAATTATATATTTGTTATTAACCCTAGACTACAGTAATATTTTGATATTATCTTAGCTATCAAGACATGTTTGTTGTTTATCAGTAAGCCACGGGCACGAGGCTAATAGAACTTGCCATTCATGATAATCATGACTTAGTGCGTCTAGACCTTACTTAATGTAAGATCCGTGTTATAATAAACAACATTGACCAATACTACACATCTAGAAGATGTTATATTTTTATACACATTCGTCAGTTCACACGCAACCGAAAGAAATGATAGTACCAATTGATCATGGTGGTATAAAGGAGCATCGCGTCACGAGAGCCCGAGTCGGGGCGACGCCACTGGTGGCAACATCTTCGACAAGGCCTCATCAGGAGCGCGCCAAAATTAGGGATGGCGTGGTTGTATGCAACATCGTCGGTGGAGGAGCAGCAATAGATTGACTGGTCTGAGCGGGGAATGCGTGGTAGCCAACAACAAATTTGGCATGTGGAGGTTTAGAGGCTAGTTGGGGAGTGGCGACAACACGCCAGAGGCTCAGGCACGAACGCTACCGATTGGGCATTGCAGGGGTTAGCAGTTTGGTCGATAATGAGTGGGGAATGCTTGTAGCCGACAACAAATTTGGTATGTGGAGGTTTAGAGGGCTAGTTGGGGGGCGATGGCAACACGACAGAGGCTTCGACTTGAGCGCCGCTAA